>NW_027176516.1:0-44887 GCF_023349555.1 Cebidichthys violaceus | reverse complement strand
CAAAGTGCTGAAAACAGCAGATATTCATGAAACCATCATGAAACTGTTAAATTAACTGTCCTGAGCCACTTTTCTGAAGAAAATCTCTGAAACTATGTTTACTTTCAAAGAATCCACTTTTGGCCTCTTCCCAGCCTGAAACTTATTTTAAAAGCATAAAAAGTGAAAATGCATCTCTAGGCATCAAAGTGCTGAAAACAGCAGATATTCATGAAAACATCATGAAACTGTTAAATTAACTGTCCTGAGCCACTTTTCTGAAGAACATCTCTGAAACTATGTTTACTTTCAAAGAATCCACTTTTGGCCTCTTCCCAGCCTGAAACTTCTTTAAGAGCATAAAAAGTGAAAATGCATCTCTAGGCAGCAAAGTGCTGAAAACAGCAGATATTCATGAAACCATCATGAAACTGTTAATTTAACTGTCCTGAGCCACTTTTCTGAAGAAAATCTTTGAATCTACGTTTACATTAAAAAATTTACTTTTGGCCTCTTCCCGGCCTGAAACTTATTTTAAAAGCATAAAAAGTGAAAATGCATCTCTAGGCATCAAAGTGCTGAAAACAGCAGATATTCATGAAACCATCATGAAACCGTTAATTTAACTGTCCTGAGCCACTTTTCTGTAGAAAATCTCTGAAACTATGTTTACTTTCAAAGAATCCACTTTTGGCCTCTTCCCAGCCTGAAACTTACTTTAAGAGCATAAAAAGTGAAAATGCATCTCTCGGCAGTAAAGAGCAGAAAAACAGCAGATATTCATGAAACCATCATGAAACCCTTAAATTAACTGTCCTGAGCCACTTTTCTGAAGAAAATCTCTGAAACTATGTTTACTTTCAAAGAATCCACTTTTGGCCTCTTCCCAGCCTGAAACTTCCTTTAAGAGCATAAAAAGTGAAAATGCATCTCTAGGCAGCAAAGTGCTGAAAACAGCAGATATTCATGAAACCATCATGAAACTGTTAAATTAACTGTCCTGAGCCACTTTTCTGAAGAAAATCTCTGAAACTATGTTTACTTTCAAAGAATCCACTTTTGGCCTCTTCCCAGCCTGAAACTTATTTTAAGAGCATAAAAAGTGAAAATGCATCTCTCGGCAGTAAAGTGCTGAAAGCAGCAGATATTATTGAAACCATCATGAAACTGTTAAATTAACTGTCCTGAGCCACTTTTCTGAAGAAAATCTCTGAAACTATGTTTACTTTCAAAGAATCCACTTTTGGCCTCTTCCCAGCCTGAAACTTCCTTTAAGAGCATAAAAAGTGAAAATGCATCTCTCGGCAGTAAAGAGCAGAAAACAGCAGATATTCATGAAACCATCATGAAACCGTTAAATTAACTGTCCTGAGCCACTTTTCTGAAGAAAATCTCTGAAACTATGTTTACTTTCAAAGAATCCACTTTTGGCCTCTTCCCAGCATGAAACTTCCTTTAAGAGCATAAAAAGTGAAAATGCATCTCTAGGCATCAAAGTGCTGAAAACAGCAGATATTCATGAAACCATCATGAAACTGTTAATTTAACTGTCCTGAGCCACTTTTCTGAAGAAAATCTTTGAATCTACGTTTACATTAAAAAATTTACTTTTGGCCTCTTCCCGGCCTGAAACTTATTTTAAAAGCATAAAAAGTGAAAATGCATCTCTAGGCATCAAAGTGCTGAAAACAGCAGATATTCATGAAACCATCATGAAACCGTTAATTTAACTGTCCTGAGCCACTTTTCTGTAGAAAATCTCTGAAACTATGTTTACTTTCAAAGAATCCACTTTTGGCCTCTTCCCAGCCTGAAACTTCCTTTAAGAGCATAAAAAGTGAAAATGCATCTCTCGGCAGTAAAGAGCAGAAAACAGCAGATATTCATGAAACCATCATGAAACCGTTAAATTAACTGTCCTGAGCCACTTTTCTGAAGAAAATCTCTGAAACTATGTTTACTTTCAAAGAATCCACTTTTGGCCTCTTCCCAGCCTGAAACTTCCTTTAAGAGCATAAAAAGTGAAAATGCATCTCTCGGCAGTAAAGAGCAGAAAGCAGCAGATATTCATGAAACCATCATGAAACCGTTAAATTAACTGTCCTGAGCCACTTTTCTGAAGAAAATCTCTGAAACTATGTTTACTTTCAAAGAATCCACTTTTGGCCTCTTCCCAGCCTGAAACTTCCTTTAAGAGCATAAAAAGTGAAAATGCATCTCTAGGCATCAAAGTGCTGAAAACAGCAGATATTCATGAAACCATCATGAAACTGTTAATTTAACTGTCCTGAGCCACTTTTCTGAAGAAAATCTTTGAATCTACGTTTACATTAAAAAATTTACTTTTGGCCTCTTCCCGGCCTGAAACTTATTTTAAAAGCATAAAAAGTGAAAATGCATCTCTAGGCATCAAAGTGCTGAAAACAGCAGATATTCATGAAACCATCATGAAACTGTTAATTTAACTGTCCTGAGCCACTTTTCTGTAGAAAATCTCTGAAACTATGTTTACTTTCAAAGAATCCACTTTTGGCCTCTTCCCAGCCTGAAACTTCTTTTAAGAGCATAAAAAGTGAAAATGCATCTCTAGGCAGCAAAGTGCTGAAAACAGCAGATATTCATGAAACCATCGTGAAACTGTTAAATTAACTGTCCTGAGCCACTTTTCTGAAGAAAATCTCTGAAACTATGTTTACTTTCAAAGAATCCACTTTTGGCCTCTTCCCAGCCTGAAACTTATTTTAAGAGCATAAAAAGTGAAAATGCATCTCTCGGCAGTAAAGTGCTGAAAGCAGCAGATATTATTGAAACCATCATGAAACTGTTAAATTAACTGTCCTGAGCCACTTTTCTGAAGAAAATCTCTGAAACTATGTTTACTTTCAAAGAATCCACTTTTGGCCTCTTCCCAGCCTGAAACTTCCTTTAAGAGCATAAAAAGTGAAAATGCATCTCTCGGCAGTAAAGAGCAGAAAACAGCAGATATTCATGAAACCATCATGAAACCGTTAAATTAACTGTCCTGAGCCACTTTTCTGAAGAAAATCTCTGAAACTATGTTTACTTTCAAAGAATCCACTTTTGGCCTCTTCCCAGCCTGAAACTTCCTTTAAGAGCATAAAAAGTGAAAATGCATCTCTAGGCATCAAAGTGCTGAAAACAGCAGATATTCATGAAACCATCATGAAACTGTTAATTTAACTGTCCTGAGCCACTTTTCTGAAGAAAATCTTTGAATCTACGTTTACATTAAAAAATTTACTTTTGGCCTCTTCCCGGCCTGAAACTTATTTTAAAAGCATAAAAAGTGAAAATGCATCTCTAGGCATCAAAGTGCTGAAAACAGCAGATATTCATGAAACCATCATGAAACTGTTAATTTAACTGTCCTGAGCCACTTTTCTGTAGAAAATCTCTGAAACTATGTTTACTTTCAAAGAATCCACTTTTGGCCTCTTCCCAGCCTGAAACTTATTTTAAAAGCATAAAAAGTGAAAATGCATCTCTAGGCATCAAAGTGCTGAAAACAGCAGATATTCATGAAACCATCATGAAACTGTTAAATTAACTGTCCTGAGCCACTTTTCTGAAGAAAATCTCCGAAACTATGTTTACTTTCAAAGAATCCACTTTTGGCCTCTTCCCAGCCTGAAACTTCCTTTAAGAGCATAAAAAGTGAAAATGCATCTCTCGGCAGTAAAGAGCTGAAAACAGCAGAAATTCATGAAACCATCATGAAACTATTAAATTAACTGTCCTGAACCACTTTTCTGAAGAAAATCTCTGAAACTATGTTTACTTTCAAACAATCCACTTTTGGCCTCTTCCCAGCCTGAAACTTCTTTTAAGAGCATAACAAGTGAAAATGCATCTCTAGGCATCAAAGTGCTGAAAACAGCAGATATTCATGAAACCATCATGAAACTGTTAAATTAACTGTCCTGAGCCACTTTTCTGAAGAAAATCTCTGAAACTATGTTTACTTTCAAAGAATCCACTTTTGGCCTCTTCCCAGCCTGAAACTTCTTTTAAGAGCATAAAAAGTGAAAATGCATCTCTAGGCATCAAAGTGCTGAAAACAGCAGATATTCATGAAAACATCATGAAACTGTTAATTTAACTGTCCTGAGACACTTTTCTGAAGAAAATCTTTGAATCTACGTTTACATTAAAAAATTTACTTTTGGCCTCTTCCCGGCCTGAAACTTATTTTAAAAGCATAAAAAGTGAAAATGCATCTCTAGGCATCAAAGTGCTGAAAACAGCAGATATTCATGAAACCATCATGAAACCGTTAATTTAACTGTCCTGAGCCACTTTTCTGTAGAAAATCTCTGAAACTATGTTTACTTTCAAAGAATCCACTTTTGGCCTCTTCCCAGCCTGAAACTTCCTTTAAGAGCATAAAAAGTGAAAATGCATCTCTCGGCAGTAAAGAGCAGAAAACAGCAGATATTCATGAAACCATCATGAAACTGTTAAATTAACTGTCCTGAGCCACTTTTCTGAAGAAAATCTCTGAAACTATGTTTACTTTCAAAGAATCCACTTTTGGCCTCTTCCCAGCCTGAAACTTCCTTTAAGAGCATAAAAAGTGAAAATGCATCTCTCGGCAGTAAAGAGCAGAAAGCAGCAGATATTCATGAAACCATCATGAAACCGTTAAATTAACTGTCCTGAGCCACTTTTCTGAAGAAAATCTCTGAAACTATGTTTACTTTCAAAGAATCCACTTTTGGCCTCTTCCCAGCCTGAAACTTCCTTTAAGAGCATAAAAAGTGAAAATGCATCTCTAGGCATCAAAGTGCTGAAAACAGCAGATATTCATGAAACCATCATGAAACTGTTAATTTAACTGTCCTGAGCCACTTTTCTGAAGAAAATCTTTGAATCTACGTTTACATTAAAAAATTTACTTTTGGCCTCTTCCCGGCCTGAAACTTATTTTAAAAGCATAAAAAGTGAAAATGCATCTCTAGGCATCAAAGTGCTGAAAACAGCAGATATTCATGAAACCATCATGAAACTGTTAATTTAACTGTCCTGAGCCACTTTTCTGTAGAAAATCTCTGAAACTATGTTTACTTTCAAAGAATCCACTTTTGGCCTCTTCCCAGCCTGAAACTTCTTTTAAGAGCATAAAAAGTGAAAATGCATCTCTAGGCAGCAAAGTGCTGAAAACAGCAGATATTCATGAAACCATCATGAAACTGTTAAATTAACTGTCCTGAGCCACTTTTCTGAAGAAAATCTCTGAAACTATGTTTACTTTCAAAGAATCCACTTTTGGCCTCTTCCCAGCCTGAAACTTATTTTAAGAGCATAAAAAGTGAAAATGCATCTCTCGGCAGTAAAGTGCTGAAAGCAGCAGATATTATTGAAACCATCATGAAACTGTTAAATTAACTGTCCTGAGCCACTTTTCTGAAGAAAATCTCTGAAACTATGTTTACTTTCAAAGAATCCACTTTTGGCCTCTTCCCAGCCTGAAACTTCCTTTAAGAGCATAAAAAGTGAAAATGCATCTCTCGGCAGTAAAGAGCAGAAAACAGCAGATATTCATGAAACCATCATGAAACCGTTAAATTAACTGTCCTGAGCCACTTTTCTGAAGAAAATCTCTGAAACTATGTTTACTTTCAAAGAATCCACTTTTGGCCTCTTCCCAGCCTGAAACTTCCTTTAAGAGCATAAAAAGTGAAAATGCATCTCTAGGCATCAAAGTGCTGAAAACAGCAGATATTCATGAAACCATCATGAAACTGTTAATTTAACTGTCCTGAGCCACTTTTCTGAAGAAAATCTTTGAATCTACGTTTACATTAAAAAATTTACTTTTGGCCTCTTCCCGGCCTGAAACTTATTTTAAAAGCATAAAAAGTGAAAATGCATCTCTAGGCATCAAAGTGCTGAAAACAGCAGATATTCATGAAACCATCATGAAACTGTTAATTTAACTGTCCTGAGCCACTTTTCTGTAGAAAATCTCTGAAACTATGTTTACTTTCAAAGAATCCACTTTTGGCCTCTTCCCAGCCTGAAACTTATTTTAAAAGCATAAAAAGTGAAAAATGCATCTCTAGGCATCAAAGTGCTGAAAACAGCAGATATTCATGAAACCATCATGAAACTGTTAAATTAACTGTCCTGAGCCACTTTTCTGAAGAAAATCTCCGAAACTATGTTTACTTTCAAAGAATCCACTTTTGGCCTCTTCCCAGCCTGAAACTTCCTTTAAGAGCATAAAAAGTGAAAATGCATCTCTCGGCAGTAAAGAGCTGAAAACAGCAGAAATTCATGAAACCATCATGAAACTATTAAATTAACTGTCCTGAACCACTTTTTTGAAGAAAATCTCTGAAACTATGTTTACTTTCAAAGAATCCACTTTTGGCCTCTTCCCAGCCTGAAACTTCTTTTAAGAGCATAACAAGTGAAAATGCATCTCTAGGCATCAAAGTGCTGAAAACAGCAGATATTCATGAAACCATCATGAAACTGTTAAATTAACTGTCCTGAACCACTTTTCTGAAGAAAATCTCTGAAACTATGTTTACTTTCAAAGAATCCACTTTTGGCCTCTTCCCAGCCTGAAACTTCCTTTAAGAGCATACAAAGTGAAAATGCATCTCTCGGCAGTAAAGAGCTGAAAACAGCAGAAATTCATGAAACCATCATGAAACTGTTAAATTAACTGTCCTGAACCACTTTTCTGAAGAAAATCTCTGAAACTATGTTTACTTTCAAAGAATCCACTTTTGGCCTCTTCCCAGCCTGAAACTTCTTTTGAGAGCATAACAAGTGAAAATGCATCTCTAGGCATCAAAGTGCTGAAAACAGCAGATATTCATGAAACCGTCATGAAACTGTTAAATTAACTGTCCTGAGCCACTTTTCTGAAGAAAATCTCTGAAACTATGTTTACTTTCAAAGAATCCACTTTTGGCCTCTTCCCAGCCTGAAACTTATTTTAAAAGCATAAAAAGTGAAAATGCATCTCTAGGCATCAAAGTGCTGAAAACAGCAGATATTCATGAAACCATCATGAAACTGTTAAATTAACTGTCCTGAGCCACTTTTCTGAAGAAAATCTCTGAAACTATGTTTACTTTCAAAGAATCCACTTTTGGCCTCTTCCCAGCCTGAAACTTATTTTAAGAGCATAACAAGTGAAAATGCATCTCTAGGCATCAAAGTGCTGAAAACAGCAGATATTCATGAAACCATCATGAAACTGTTAAATTAACTGTCCTGAGCCACTTTTCTGAAGAAAATCTCCGAAACTATGTTTACTTTCAAAGAATCCACTTTTGGCCTCTTCCCAGCCTGAAACTTATTTTAAAAGCATAAAAAGTGAAAATGCATCTCTAGGCATCAAAGTGCTGAAAACAGCAGATATTCATGAAACCATCATGAAACTGTTAAATTAACTGTCCTGAGCCACTTTTCTGAAGAAAATCTCTGAAACTATGTTTACTTTCAAAGAATCCACTTTTGGCCTCTTCCCAGCCTGAAACTTCCTTTAAGAGCATAAAAAGTGAAAATGCATCTCTCGGCAGTAAAGAGCTGAAAACAGCAGAAATTCATGAAACCATCATGAAACTGTTAAATTAACTGTCCTGAACCACTTTTCTGAAGAAAATCTCTGAAACTATGTTTACTTTCAAAGAATCCACTTTTGGCCTCTTCCCAGCCTGAAACTTCTTTTAAGAGCATAAAAAGTGAAAATGCATCTCTACGCAGCAAAGTGCTGAAAACAGCAGATATTCATGAAACCATCATGAAACTGTTAATTTAACTGTCCTGAGCCACTTTTCTGTAGAAAATCTCTGAAACTATGTTTACTTTCAAAGAATCCACTTTTGGCCTCTTCCCAGCCTGAAACTTATTTTAAAAGCATAAAAAGTGAAAATGCATCTCTAGGCATCAAAGTGCTGAAAACAGCAGATATTCATGAAAACATCATGAAACTGTTAAATTAACTGTCCTGAGCCACTTTTCTGAAGAAAATCTTTGAATCTACGTTTACATTAAAAAATTTACTTTTGGCCTCTTCCCGGCCTGAAACTTATTTTAAAAGCATAAAAAGTGAAAATGCATCTCAAGGCATCAAAGTGCTGAAAACAGCAGATATTCATGAAACCATCATGAAACTGTTAATTTAACTGTCCTGAGCCACTTTTCTGAAGAAAATCTCTGAAACTATGTTTACTTTCAAAGAATCCACTTTTGGCCTCTTCCCAGCCTGAAACTTATTTTAAAAGCATAAAAAGTGAAAATGCATCTCTAGGCATCAAAGTGCTGAAAACAGCAGATATTCATGAAAACATCATGAAACTGTTAAATTAACTGTCCTGAGCCACTTTTCTGAAGAACATCTCTGAAACTATGTTTACTTTCAAAGAATCCACTTTTGGCCTCTTCCCAGCCTGAAACTTCTTTTAAGAGCATAAAAAGTGAAAATGCATCTCTAGGCAGCAAAGTGCTGAAAACAGCAGATATTCATGAAACCATCATGAAACTGTTAAATTAACTGTCCTGAGCCACTTTTCTGAAGAAAATCTCTGAAACTATGTTTACTTTCAAAGAATCCACTTTTGGCCTCTTCCCAGCCTGAAACTTATTTTAAGAGCATAAAAAGTGAAAATGCATCTCTCGGCAGTAAAGTGCTGAAAGCAGCAGATATTATTGAAACCATCATGAAACTGTTAAATTAACTGTCCTGAGCCACTTTTCTGAAGAAAATCTCTGAAACTATGTTTACTTTCAAAGAATCCACTTTTGGCCTCTTCCCAGCCTGAAACTTCCTTTAAGAGCATAAAAAGTGAAAATGCATCTCTCGGCAGTAAAGAGCAGAAAGCAGCAGATATTCATGAAACCATCATGAAACCGTTAAATTAACTGTCCTGAGCCACTTTTCTGAAGAAAATCTCTGAAACTATGTTTACTTTCAAAGAATCCACTTTTGGCCTCTTCCCAGCCTGAAACTTCCTTTAAGAGCATAAAAAGTGAAAATGCATCTCTAGGCATCAAAGTGCTGAAAACAGCAGATATTCATGAAACCATCATGAAACTGTTAATTTAACTGTCCTGAGCCACTTTTCTGAAGAAAATCTTTGAATCTACGTTTACATTAAAAAATTTACTTTTGGCCTCTTCCCGGCCTGAAACTTATTTTAAAAGCATAAAAAGTGAAAATGCATCTCTAGGCATCAAAGTGCTGAAAACAGCAGATATTCATGAAACCATCATGAAACTGTTAATTTAACTGTCCTGAGCCACTTTTCTGTAGAAAATCTCTGAAACTATGTTTACTTTCAAAGAATCCACTTTTGGCCTCTTCCCAGCCTGAAACTTCCTTTAAGAGCTTAAAAAGTGAAAATGCATCTCTCGGCAGTAAAGAGCAGAAAACAGCAGATATTCATGAAACCATCATGAAACCGTTAAATTAACTGTCCTGAGCCACTTTTCTGAAGAAAATCTCTGAAACTATGTTTACTTTCAAAGAATCCACTTTTGGCCTCTTCCCAGCCTGAAACTTCCTTTAAGAGCATAAAAAGTGAAAATGCATCTCTAGGCATCAAAGTGCTGAAAACAGCAGATATTCATGAAACCATCATGAAACTGTTAATTTAACTGTCCTGAGCCACTTTTCTGAAGAAAATCTCTGAAACTATGTTTACTTTCAAAGAATCCACTTTTGGCCTCTTCCCAGCCTGAAACTTATTTTAAAAGCATAAAAAGTGAAAATGCATCTCTAGGCATCAAAGTGCTGAAAAAAGCAGATATTCATGAAACCATCATGAAACTGTTAAATTAACTGTCCTGAGCCACTTTTCTGAAGAAAATCTTCGAAACTATGTTTACTTTCAAAGAATCCACTTTTGGCCTCTTCCCAGCCTGAAACTTCCTTTAAGAGCATAAAAAGTGAAAATGCATCTCTCGGCAGTAAAGAGCTGAAAACAGCAGAAATTCATGAAACCATCATGAAACTATTAAATTAACTGTCCTGAACCACTTTTCTGAAGAAAATCTCTGAAACTATGTTTACTTTCAAACAATCCACTTTTGGCCTCTTCCCAGCCTGAAACTTCTTTTAAGAGCATAACAAGTGAAAATGCATCTCTAGGCATCAAAGTGCTGAAAACAGCAGATATTCATGAAACCATCATGAAACTGTTAAATTAACTGTCCTGGACCACTTTTCTGAAGAAAATCTCTGAAACTATGTTTACTTTCAAAGAATCCACTTTTGGCCTCTTCCCAGCCTGAAACTTCTTTTAAGAGCATAACAAGTGAAAATGCATCTCTAGGCATCAAAGTGCTGAAAACAGCAGATATTCATGAAACCATCATGAAACTGTTAAATTAACTGTCCTGAGCCACTTTTCTGAAGAAAATCTCTGAAACTATGTTTACTTTCAAAGAATCCACTTTTGGCCTCTTCCCAGCCTGAAACTTCTTTTAAGAGCATAAAAAGTGAAAATGCATCTCTAGGCATCAAAGTGCTGAAAACAGCAGATATTCATGAAAACATCATGAAACTGTTAAATTAACTGTCCTGAGCCACTTTTCTGAAGAACATCTCTGAAACTATGTTTACTTTCAAAGAATCCACTTTTGGCCTCTTCCCAGCCTGAAACTTCTTTTAAGAGCATAAAAAGTGAAAATGCATCTCTCGGCAGTAAAGTGCTGAAAGCAGCAGATATTATTGAAACCATCATGAAACTGTTAAATTAACTGTCCTGAGCCACTTTTCTGAAGAAAATCTCTGAAACTATGTTTACTTTCAAAGAATCCACTTTTGGCCTCTTCCCAGCCTGAAACTTCCTTTAAGAGCATAAAAAGTGAAAATGCATCTCTCGGCAGTAAAGAGCAGAAAACAGCAGATATTCATGAAACCATCATGAAACCGTTAAATTAACTGTCCTGAGCCACTTTTCTGAAGAAAATCTCTGAAACTATGTTTACTTTCAAAGAATCCACTTTTGGCCTCTTCCCAGCCTGAAACTTCCTTTAAGAGCATAAAAAGTGAAAATGCATCTCTAGGCATCAAAGTGCTGAAAACAGCAGATATTCATGAAACCATCATGAAACTGTTAATTTAACTGTCCTGAGCCACTTTTCTGAAGAAAATCTTTGAATCTACGTTTACATTAAAAAATTCACTTTTGGCCTCTTCCCGGCCTGAAACTTATTTTAAAAGCATAAAAAGTGAAAATGCATCTCTAGGCATCAAAGTGCTGAAAACAGCAGATATTCATGAAACCATCATGAAACTGTTAATTTAACTGTCCTGAGCCACTTTTCTGTAGAAAATCTCTGAAACTATGTTTACTTTCAAAGAATCCACTTTTGGCCTCTTCCCAGCCTGAAACTTATTTTAAAAGCATAAAAAGTGAAAATGCATCTCTAGGCATCAAAGTGCTGAAAACAGCAGATATTCATGAAACCATCATGAAACTGTTAAATTAACTGTCCTGAGCCACTTTTCTGAAGAAAATCTCTGAAACTATGTTTACTTTCAAAGAATCCACTTTTGGCCTCTTCCCAGCCTGAAACTTCTTTTAAGAGCATAAAAAGTGAAAATGCATCTCTAGGCAGCAAAGTGCTGAAAACAGCAGATATTCATGAAACCATCATGAAACTGTTAATTTAACTGTCCTGAGCCACTTTTCTGAAGAAAATCTTTGAATCTACGTTTACATTAAAAAATTTACTTTTGGCCTCTTCCCGGCCTGAAACTTATTTTAAAAGCATAAAAAGTGAAAATGCATCTCTAGGCATCAAAGTGCTGAAAACAGCAGATATTCATGAAACCATCATGAAACCGTTAATTTAACTGTCCTGAGCCACTTTTCTGTAGAAAATCTCTGAAACTATGTTTACTTTCAAAGAATCCACTTTTGGCCTCTTCCCAGCCTGAAACTTCCTTTAAGAGCATAAAAAGTGAAAATGCATCTCTCGGCAGTAAAGAGCAGAAAACAGCAGATATTCATGAAACCATCATGAAACCGTTAAATTAACTGTCCTGAGCCACTTTTCTGAAGAAAATCTCTGAAACTATGTTTACTTTCAAAGAATCCACTTTTGGCCTCTTCCCAGCCTGAAACTTATTTTAAAAGCATAAAAAGTGAAAATGCATCTCTACGCAGCAAAGTGCTGAAAACAGCAGATATTCATGAAACCATCATGAAACTGTTAATTTAACTGTCCTGAGCCACTTTTCTGTAGAAAATCTCTGAAACTATGTTTACTTTCAAAGAATCCACTTTTGGCCTCTTCCCAGCCTGAAACTTATTTTAAAAGCATAAAAAGTGAAAATGCATCTCTAGGCATCAAAGTGCTGAAAACAGCAGATATTCATGAAAACATCATGAAACTGTTAAATTAACTGTCCTGAGCCACTTTTCTGAAGAACATCTCTGAAACTATGTTTACTTTCAAAGAATCCACTTTTGGCCTCTTCCCAGCCTGAAACTTCTTTTAAGAGCATAAAAAGTGAAAATGCATCTCTAGGCAGCAAAGTGCTGAAAACAGCAGATATTCATGAAACCATCATGAAACTGTTAAATTAACTGTCCTGAGCCACTTTTCTGAAGAAAATCTCTGAAACTATGTTTACTTTCAAAGAATCCACTTTTGGCCTCTTCCCAGCCTGAAACTTATTTTAAGAGCATAAAAAGTGAAAATGCATCTCTCGGCAGTAAAGTGCTGAAAGCAGCAGATATTATTGAAACCATCAAGAAACTGTTAAATTAACTGTCCTGAGCCACTTTTCTGAAGAAAATCTCTGAAACTATGTTTACTTTCAAAGAATCCACTTTTGGCCTCTTCCCAGCCTGGAACTTCCTTTAAGAGCATAAAAAGTGAAAATGCATCTCTCGGCAGTAAAGAGCAGAAAGCAGCAGATATTCATGAAACCATCATGAAACTGTTAAATTAACTGTCCTGAGCCACTTTTCTGAAGAAAATCTCTGAAACTATGTTTACTTTCAAAGAATCCACTTTTGGCCTCTTCCCAGCCTGAAACTTCCTTTAAGAGCATAAAAAGTGAAAATGCATCTCTAGGCATCAAAGTGCTGAAAACAGCAGATATTCATGAAACCATCATGAAACTGTTAATTTAACTGTCCTGAGCCACTTTTCTGAAGAAAAATCTTTGAATCTACGTTTACATTAAAAAATTTACTTTTGGCCTCTTCCCGGCCTGAAACTTATTTTAAAAGCATAAAAAGTGAAAATGCATCTCTAGGCATCAAAGTGCTGAAAACAGCAGATATTCATGAAACCATCATGAAACTGTTAATTTAACTGTCCTGAGCCACTTTTCTGTAGAAAATCTCTGAAACTATGTTTACTTTCAAAGAATCCACTTTTGGCCTCTTCCCAGCCTGAAACTTCTTTTAAGAGCATAAAAAGTGAAAATGCATCTCTAGGCAGCAAAGTGCTGAAAACAGCAGATATTCATGAAACCATCATGAAACTGTTAAATTAACTGTCCTGAGCCACTTTTCTGAAGAAAATCTCTGAAACTATGTTTACTTTCAAAGAATCCACTTTTGGCCTCTTCCCAGCCTGAAACTTATTTTAAGAGCATAAAAAGTGAAAATGCATCTCTCGGCAGTAAAGTGCTGAAAGCAGCAGATATTATTGAAACCATCATGAAACTGTTAAATTAACTGTCCTGAGCCACTTTTCTGAAGAAAATCTCTGAAACTATGTTTACTTTCAAAGAATCCACTTTTGGCCTCTTCCCAGCCTGAAACTTCCTTTAAGAGCATAAAAAGTGAAAACGCATCTCTCGGCAGTAAAGAGCAGAAAACAGCAGATATTCATGAAACCATCATGAAACCGTTAAATTAACTGTCCTGAGCCACTTTTCTGAAGAAAATCTCTGAAACTATGTTTACTTTCAAAGAATCCACTTTGGCCTCTTCCCAGCCTGAAACTTCCTTTAAGAGCATAAAAAGTGAAAATGCATCTCTAGGCATCAAAGTGCTGAAAACAGCAGATATTCATGAAACCATCATGAAACTGTTAATTTAACTGTCCTGAGCCACTTTTCTGAAGAAAATCTTTGAATCTACGTTTACATTAAAAAATTTACTTTTGGCCTCTTCCCGGCCTGAAACTTATTTTAAAAGCATAAAAAGTGAAAATGCATCTCTAGGCATCAAAGTGCTGAAAACAGCAGATATTCATGAAACCATCATGAAACTGTTAATTTAACTGTCCTGAGCCACTTTTCTGTAGAAAATCTCTGAAACTATGTTTACTTTCAAAGAATCCACTTTTGGCCTCTTCCCAGCCTGAAACTTATTTTAAAAGCATAAAAAGTGAAAATGCATCTCTAGGCATCAAAGTGCTGAAAACAGCAGATATTCATGAAACCATCATGAAACTGTTAAATTAACTGTCCTGAGCCACTTTTCTGAAGAAAATCTCCGAAACTATGTTTACTTTCAAAGAATCCACTTTTGGCCTCTTCCCAGCCTGAAACTTCCTTTAAGAGCATAAAAAGTGAAAATGCATCTCTCGGCAGTAAAGAGCTGAAAACAGCAGAAATTCATGAAACCATCATGAAACTATTAAATTAACTGTCCTGAACCACTTTTCTGAAGAAAATCTCTGAAACTATGTTTACTTTCAAAGAATCCACTTTTGGCCTCTTCCCAGCCTGAAACTTCTTTTAAGAGCATAACAAGTGAAAATGCATCTCTAGGCATCAAAGTGCTGAAAACAGCAGATATTCATGAAACCATCATGAAACTGTTAAATTAACTGTCCTGAACCACTTTTCTGAAGAAAATCTCTGAAACTATGTTTACTTTCAAAGAATCCACTTTTGGCCTCTTCCCAGCCTGAAACTTCTTTTAAGAGCATAACAAGTGAAAATGCATCTCTAGGCATCAAAGTGCTGAAAACAGCAGATATTCATGAAACCATCATGAAACTGTTAAATTAACTGTCCTGAGCCACTTTTCTGAAGAAAATCTCTGAAACTATGTTTACTTTCAAAGAATCCACTTTTGGCCTCTTCCCAGCCTGAAACTTCCTTTAAGAGCATAAAAAGTGAAAACGCATCTCTCGGCAGTAAAGAGCAGAAAACAGCAGATATTCATGAAACCATCATGAAACCGTTAAATTAACTGTCCTGAGCCACTTTTCTGAAGAAAATCTCTGAAACTATGTTTACTTTCAAAGAATCCACTTTTGGCCTCTTCCCAGCCTGAAACTTCCTTTAAGAGCATAAAAAGTGAAAATGCATCTCTAGGCATCAAAGTGCTGAAAACAGCAGATATTCATGAAACCATCATGAAACTGTTAATTTAACTGTCCTGAGCCACTTTTCTGAAGAAAATCTTTGAATCTACGTTTACATTAAAAAATTTACTTTTGGCCTCTTCCCGGCCTGAAACTTATTTTAAAAGCATAAAAAGTGAAAATGCATCTCTAGGCATCAAAGTGCTGAAAACAGCAGATATTCATGAAACCATCATGAAACTGTTAATTTAACTGTCCTGAGCCACTTTTCTGTAGAAAATCTCTGAAACTATGTTTACTTTCAAAGAATCCACTTTTGGCCTCTTCCCAGCCTGAAACTTATTTTAAAAGCATAAAAAGTGAAAATGCATCTCTAGGCATCAAAGTGCTGAAAACAGCAGATATTCATGAAACCATCATGAAACTGTTAAATTAACTGTCCTGAGCCACTTTTCTGAAGAAAATCTCCGAAACTATGTTTACTTTCAAAGAATCCACTTTTGGCCTCTTCCCAGCCTGAAACTTCCTTTAAGAGCATAAAAAGTGAAAATGCATCTCTCGGCAGTAAAGAGCTGAAAACAGCAGAAATTCATGAAACCATCATGAAACTATTAAATTAACTGTCCTGAACCACTTTTCTGAAGAAAATCTCTGAAACTATGTTTACTTTCAAAGAATCCACTTTTGGCCTCTTCCCAGCCTGAAACTTCTTTTAAGAGCATAACAAGTGAAAATGCATCTCTAGGCATCAAAGTGCTGAAAACAGCAGATATTCATGAAACCATCATGAAACTGTTAAATTAACTGTCCTGAACCACTTTTCTGAAGAAAATCTCTGAAACTATGTTTACTTTCAAAGAATCCACTTTTGGCCTCTTCCCAGCCTGAAACTTCTTTTAAGAGCATAAAAAGTGAAAATGCATCTCTAGGCAGCAAAGTGCTGAAAACAGCAGATATTCATGAAACCATCATGAAACTGTTAATTTAAATGTCCTGAGCCACTTTTCTGAAGAAAATCTTTGAATCTACGTTTACATTAAAAAATTTACTTTTGGCCTCTTCCCGGCCTGAAACTTATTTTAAAAGCATAAAAAGTGAAAATGCATCTCTAGGCATCAAAGTGCTGAAAACAGCAGATATTCATGAAACCATCATGAAACCGTTAATTTAACTGTCCTGAGCCACTTTTCTGTAGAAAATCTCTGAAACTATGTTTACTTTCAAAGAATCCACTTTTGGCCTCTTCCCAGCCTGAAACTTCCTTTAAGAGCATAAAAAGTGAAAATGCATCTCTCGGCAGTAAAGAGCAGAAAACAGCAGATATTCATGAAACCATCATGAAACCGTTAAATTAACTGTCCTGAGCCACTTTTCTGAAGAAAATCTCTGAAACTATGTTTACTTTCAAAGAATCCACTTTTGGCCTCTTCCCAGCCTGAAACTTCCTTTAAGAGCATAAAAAGTGAAAATGCATCTCTCGGCAGTAAAGAGCAGAAAACAGCAGATATTCATGAAACCATCATGAAACTGTTAAATTAACTGTCCTGAGCCACTTTTCTGAAGAAAATCTCCGAAACTATGTTTACTTTCAAAGAATCCACTTTTGGCCTCTTCCCAGCCTGAAACTTATTTTAAAAGCATAAAAAGTGAAAATGCATCTCTAGGCATCAAAGTGCTGAAAACAGCAGATATTCATGAAACCATCATGAAACTGTTAAATTAACTGTCCTGAGCCACTTTTCTGAAGAAAATCTCTGAAACTATGTTTACTTTCAAAGAATCCACTTTTGGCCTCTTCCCAGCCTGAAACTTCCTTTAAGAGCATAAAAAGTGAAAATGCATCTCTCGGCAGTAAAGAGCTGAAAACAGCAGAAATTCATGAAACCATCATGAAACTGTTAAATTAACTGTCCTGAACCACTTTTCTGAAGAAAATCTCTGAAACTATGTTTACTTTCAAAGAATCCACTTTTGGCCTCTTCCCAGCCTGAAACTTCTTTTAAGAGCATAAGAGCATAAAAAGTGAAAATGCATCTCTACGCAGCAAAGTGCTGAAAACAGCAGATATTCATGAAACCATCATGAAACTGTTAATTTAACTGTCCTGAGCCACTTTTCTGTAGAAAATCTCTGAAACTATGTTTACTTTCAAAGAATCCACTTTTGGCCTCTTCCCAGCCTGAAACTTATTTTAAAAGCATAAAAAAGTGAAAATGCATCTCTAGGCATCAAAGTGCTGAAAACAGCAGATATTCATGAAAACATCATGAAACTGTTAAATTCACTGTCCTGAGCCACTTTTCTGAAGAACATCTCTGAAACTATGTTTACTTTCAAAGAATCCACTTTTGGCCTCTTCCCAGCCTGAAACTTCTTTTAAGAGCATAAAAAGTGAAAATGCATCTCTAGGCAGCAAAGTGCTGAAAACAGCAGATATTCATGAAACCATCATGAAACTGTTAAATTAACTGTCCTGAGCCACTTTTCTGAAGAAAATCTCTGAAACTATGTTTACTTTCAAAGAATCCACTTTTGGCCTCTTCCCAGCCTGAAACTTATTTTAAGAGCATAAAAAGTGAAAATGCATCTCTCGGCAGTAAAGTGCTGAAAGCAGCAGATATTATTGAAATCATCATGAAACTGTTAAATTAACTGTCCTGAGCCACTTTTCTGAAGAAAATCTCTGAAACTATGTTTACTTTCAAAGAATCCACTTTTGGCCTCTTCCCAGCCTGAAACTTCCTTTAAGAGCATAAAAAGTGAAAATGCATCTCTCGGCAGTAAAGAGCAGAAAACAGCAGATATTCATGAAACCATCATGAAACCGTTAAATTAACTGTCCTGAGCCACTTTTCTGAAGAAAATCTCTGAAACTATGTTTACTTTCAAAGAATCCACTTTTTGGCCTCTTCCCGGCCTGAAACTTATTTTAAAAGCATAAAAAGTGAAAAATGCATCTCTAGGCATCAAAGTGCTGAAAACAGCAGATATTCATGAAACCATCATGAAACTGTTAAATTCACTGTCCTGAGCCATTTTTCTGAAGAAAATCTCCGAAACTATGTTTACTTTCAAAGAATCCACTTTTGGCCTCTTCCCAGCATGAAACTTCCTTTAAGAGCATAAAAAGTGAAAATGCATCTCTCGGCAGTAAAGAGCTGAAAACAGCAGAAATTCATGAAACCATCATGAAACTATTAAATTAACTGTCCTGAACCACTTTTCTGAAGAAAATCTCTGAAACTATGTTTACTTTCAAAGAATCCACTTTTGGCCTCTTCCCAGCCTGAAACTTCTTTTAAGAGCATAACAAGTGAAAATGCATCTCTAGGCATCAAAGTGCTGAAAACAGCAGATATTCATGAAACCATCATGAAACTGTTAAATTAACTGTCCTGAGCCACTTTTCTGAAGAAAATCTCTGAAACTATGTTTACTTTCAAAGAATCCACTTTTGGCCTCTTCCCAGCCTGAAACTTATTTTAAAAGCATAAAAAGTGAAAATGCATCTCTAGGCATCAAAGTGCTGAAAACAGCAGATATTCATGAAAACATCATGAAACTGTTAAATTAACTGTCCTGAGCCACTTTTCTGAAGAACATCTCTGAAACTATGTTTACTTTCAAAGAATCCACTTTTGGCCTCTTCCCAGCCTGAAACTTCTTTTAAGAGCATAAAAAGTGAAAATGCATCTCTAGGCAGCAAAGTGCTGAAAACAGCAGATATTCATGAAACCATCATGAAACTGTTAATTTAACTGTCCTGAGCCACTTTTCTGAAGAAAATCTTTGAATCTACGTTTACATTAAAAAATTTACTTTTGGCCTCTTCCCGGCCTGAAACTTATTTTAAAAGCATAAAAAGTGAAAATGCATCTCTAGGCATCAAAGTGCTGAAAACAGCAGATATTCATGAAACCATCATGAAACCGTTAATTTAACTGTCCTGAGCCACTTTTCTGTAGAAAATCTCTGAAACTATGTTTACTTTCAAAGAATCCACTTTTGGCCTCTTCCCAGCCTGAAACTTCCTTTAAGAGCATAAAAAGTGAAAATGCATCTCTCGGCAGTAAAGAGCAGAAAACAGCAGATATTCATGAAACCATCATGAAACCGTTAAATTAACTGTCCTGAGCCACTTTTCTGAAGAAAATCTCTGAAACTATGTTTTACTTTCAAAGAATCCACTTTTGGCCTCTTCCCAGCCTGAAACTTCCTTTAAGAGCATAAAAAGTGAAAATGCATCTCTCGGCAGTAAAGAGCAGAAAACAGCAGATATTCATGAAACCATCATGAAACTGTTAAATTAACTGTCCTGAGCCACTTTTCTGATGAAAATCTCCGAAACTATGTTTACTTTCAAAGAATCCACTTTTGGCCTCTTCCCAGCCTGAAACTTATTTTAAAAGCATAAAAAGTGAAAATGCATCTCTAGGCATCAAAGTGCTGAAAACAGCAGATATTCATGAAACCATCATGAAACTGTTAAATTAACTGTCCTGAGCCACTTTTCTGAAGAAAATCTCTGAAACTATGTTTACTTTCAAAGAATCCACTTTTGGCCTCTTCCCAGCCTGAAACTTCCTTTAAGAGCATAAAAAGTGAAAATGCATCTCTCGGCAGTAAAGAGCTGAAAACAGCAGAAATTCATGAAACCATCATGAAACTGTTAAATTAACTGTCCTGAACCACTTTTCTGAAGAAAATCTCTGAAACTATGTTTACTTTCAAAGAATCCACTTTTGGCCTCTTCCCAGCCTGAAACTTCTTTTAAGAGCATAAAAAGTGAAAATGCATCTCTACGCAGCAAAGTGCTGAAAACAGCAGATATTCATGAAACCATCATGAAACTGTTAATTTAACTGTCCTGAGCCACTTTTCTGTAGAAAATCTCTGAAACTATGTTTACTTTCAAAGAATCCACTTTTGGGCCTCTTCCCAGCCTGAAACTTATTTTAAAAGCATAAAAAGTGAAAATGCATCTCTAGGCATCAAAGTGCTGAAAACAGCAGATATTCATGAAAACATCACGAAACTGTTAAATTCACTGTCCTGAGCCACTTTTCTGAAGAACATCTCTGAAACTATGTTTACTTTCAAAGAATCCACTTTTGGCCTCTTCCCAGCCTGAAACTTCTTTTAAGAGCATAAAAAGTGAAAATGCATCTCTAGGCAGCAAAGTGCTGAAAACAGCAGATATTCATGAAACCATCATGAAACTGTTAAATTAACTGTCCTGAGCCACTTTTCTGAAGAAAATCTCTGAAAACTATGTTTACTTTCAAAGAATCCACTTTTGGCCTCTTCCCAGCCTGAAACTTATTTTAAGAGCATAAAAAGTGAAAATGCATCTCTCGGCAGTAAAGTGCTGAAAGCAGCAGATATTATTGAAACCATCATGAAACTGTTAAATTAACTGTCCTGAGCCACTTTTTCTGAAGAAAATCTCTGAAACTATGTTTACTTTCAAAGAATCCACTTTTGGCCTCTTCCCAGCCTGAAACTTCCTTTAAGAGCATAAAAAGTGAAAATGCATCTCTCGGCAGTAAAGAGCAGAAAACAGCAGATATTCATGAAACCATCATGAAACCGTTAAATTAACTGTCCTGAGCCACTTTTCTGAAGAAAATCTCTGAAACTATGTTTACTTTCAAAGAATCCACTTTTGGCCTCTTCCCGGCCTGAAACTTATTTTAAAAGCATAAAAAGTGAAAATGCATCTCTAGGCATCAAAGTGCTGAAAACAGCAGATATTCATGAAAACCATCATGAAACTGTTAATTTAACTGTCCTGAGCCACTTTTCTGTAGAAAATCTCTGAAACTATGTTTACTTTCAAAGAATCCACTTTTGGCCTCTTCCCAGCCTGAAACTTATTTTAAAAGCATAAAAAGTGAAAATGCATCTCTAGGCATCAAAGTGCTGAAAACAGCAGATATTCATGAAACCATCATGAAACTGTTAAATTAACTGTCCTGAGCCATTTTTCTGAAGAAAATCTCCGAAACTATGTTTACTTTCAAAGAATCCACTTTTGGCCTCTTCCCAGCATGAAACTTCCTTTAAGAGCATAAAAAGTGAAAATGCATCTCTCGGCAGTAAAGAGCTGAAAACAGCAGAAATTCATGAAACCATCATGAAACTATTAAATTAACTGTCCTGAACCACTTTTCTGAAGAAAATCTCTGAAACTATGTTTACTTTCAAAGAATCCACTTTTGGCCTCTTCCCAGCATGAAACTTCCTTTAAGAGCATAAAAAGTGAAAATGCATCTCTAGGCAGCAAAGTGCTGAAAACAGCAGATATTCATGAAACCATCATGAAACTGTTAATTTAACTGTCCTGAGCCACTTTTCTGAAGAAAATCTTTGAATCTACGTTTACATTAAAAAATTTACTTTTGGACTCTTCCCGGCCTGAAACTTATTTTAAAAGCATAAAAAGTGAAAATGCATCTCTAGGCATCAAAGTGCTGAAAACAGCAGATATTCATGAAACCATCATGAAACCGTTAATTTAACTGTCCTGAGCCACTTTTCTGTAGAAAATCTCTGAAACTATGTTTACTTTCAAAGAATCCACTTTTGGCCTCTTCCCAGCCTGAAACTTCCTTTAAGAGCATAAAAAGTGAAAATGCATCTCTCGGCAGTAAAGAGCAGAAAACAGCAGATATTCATGAAACCATCATGAAACCGTTAAATTAACTGTCCTGAGCCACTTTTCTGAAGAAAATCTCCGAAACTATGTTTACTTTCAAAGAATCCACTTTTGGCCTCTTCCCAGCCTGAAACTTCCTTTAAGAGCATAAAAAGTGAAAATGCATCTCTCGGCAGTAAAGAGCAGAAAACAGCAGATATTCATGAAACCATCATGAAACTGTTAAATTAACTGTCCTGAGCCACTTTTCTGAAGAAAATCTCCGAAACTATGTTTACTTTCAAAGAATCCACTTTTGGCCTCTTCCCAGCCTGAAACTTATTTTAAAAGCATAAAAAGTGAAAATGCATCTCTAGGCATCAAAGTGCTGAAAACAGCAGATATTCATGAAACCATCATGAAACTGTTAAATTAACTGTCCTGAGCCACTTTTCTGAAGAAAATCTCTGAAACTATGTTTACTTTCAAAGAATCCACTTTTGGCCTCTTCCCAGCCTGAAACTTCCTTTAAGAGCATAAAAAGTGAAAATGCATCTCTCGGCAGTAAAGAGCTGAAAACAGCAGAAATTCATGAAACCATCATGAAACTGTTAAATTAACTGTCCTGAACCACTTTTCTGAAGAAAATCTCTGAAACTATGTTTACTTTCAAAGAATCCACTTTTGGCCTCTTCCCAGCCTGAAACTTCTTTTAAGAGCATAAAAAGTGAAAATGCATCTCTACGCAGCAAAGTGCTGAAAACAGCAGATATTCATGAAACCATCATGAAACTGTTAATTTAACTGTCCTGAGCCACTTTTCTGTAGAAAATCTCTGAAACTATGTTTACTTTCAAAGAATCCACTTTTGGCCTCTTCCCAGCCTGAAACTTATTTTAAAAGCATAAAAAGTGAAAATGCATCTCTAGGCATCAAAGTGCTGAAAACAGCAGATATTCATGAAAACATCATGAAACTGTTAAATTCACTGTCCTGAGCCACTTTTCTGAAGAACATCTCTGAAACTATGTTTACTTTCAAAGAATCCACTTTTGGCCTCTTCCCAGCCTGAAACTTCGTTTAAGAGCATAAAAAGTGAAAATGCATCTCTAGGCAGCAAAGTGCTGAAAACAGCAGATATTCATGAAACCATCATGAAACTGTTAAATTAACTGTCCTGAGCCACTTTTCTGAAGAAAATCTCTGAAACTATGTTTACTTTCAAAGAATCCACTTTTGGCCTCTTCCCAGCCTGAAACTTATTTTAAGAGCATAAAAAGTGAAAATGCATCTCTCGGCAGTAAAGTGCTGAAAGCAGCAGATATTATTGAAACCATCATGAAACTGTTAAATTAACTGTCCTGAGCCACTTTTCTGAAGAAAATCTCTGAAACTATGTTTACTTTCAAAGAATCCACTTTTGGCCTCTTCCCAGCCTGAAACTTCCTTTAAGAGCATAAGAAGTGAAAATGCATCTCTCGGCAGTAAATAGCAGAAAACAGCAGATATTCATGAAACCATCATGAAACCGTTAAATTAACTGTCCTGAGCCACTTTTCTGAAGAAAATCTCTGAAACTATGTTTACTTTCAAAGAATCCACTTTTGGCCTCTTCCCAGCCTGAAACTTCCTTTAAGAGCATAAAAAGTGAAAATGCATCTCTAGGCATCAAAGTGCTGAAAACAGCAGATATTCATGAAACCATCATGAAACTGTTAATTTAACTGTCCTGAGCCACTTTTCTGAAGAAAATCTTTGAATCTACGTTTACATTAAAAAATTTACTTTTGGCCTCTTCCCGGCCTGAAACTTATTTTAAAAGCATAAAAAGTGAAAATGCATCTCTAGGCATCAAAGTGCTGAAAACAGCAGATATTCATGAAACCATCATGAAACTGTTAATTTAACTGTCCTGAGCCACTTTTCTGTAGAAAATCTCTGAAACTATGTTTACTTTCAAAGAATCCACTTTTGGCCTCTTCCCAGCCTGAAACTTATTTTAAAAGCATAAAAAGTGAAAATGCATCTCTAGGCATCAAAGTGCTGAAAACAGCAGATATTCATGAAACCATCATGAAACTGTTAAATTAACTGTCCTGAGCCATTTTTCTGAAGAAAATCTCCGAAACTATGTTTACTTTCAAAGAATCCACTTTTGGCCTCTTCCCAGCATGAAACTTCCTTTAAGAGCATAAAAAGTGAAAATGCATCTCTCGGCAGTAAAGAGCTGAAAACAGCAGAAATTCATGAAACCATCATGAAACTATTAAATTAACTGTCCTGAACCACTTTTCTGAAGAAAATCTCTGAAACTATGTTTACTTTCAAAGAATCCACTTTTGGCCTCTTCCCAGCCTGAAACTTCTTTTAAGAGCATAACAAGTGAAAATGCATCTCTAGGCATCAAAGTGCTGAAAACAGCAGATATTCATGAAACCATCATGAAACTGTTAAATTAACTGTCCTGAACCACTTTTCTGAAGAAAATCTCTGAAACTATGTTTACTTTCAAAGAATCCACTTTTGGCCTCTTCCCAGCCTGAAACTTCTTTTAAGAGCATAACAAGTGAAAATGCATCTCTAGGCATCAAAGTGCTGAAAACAGCAGATATTCATGAAACCATCATGAAACTGTTAAATTAACTGTCCTGAGCCACTTTTCTGAAGAAAATCTCTGAAACTATGTTTACTTTCAAAGAATCCACTTTTGGCCTCTTCCCAGCCTGAAACTTCCTTTAAGAGCATAAAAAGTGAAAATGCATCTCTCGGCAGTAAAGAGCAGAAAACAGCAGATATTCATGAAAACATCATGAAACCGTTAAATTAACTGTCCTGAGCCACTTTTCTGAAGAAAATCTCTGAAACTATGTTTACTTTCAAAGAATCCACTTTTGGCCTCTTCCCAGCCTGAAACTTCTTTTAAGAGCATAACAAGTGAAAATGCATCTCTAGGCATCAAAGTGCTGAAAACAGCAGATATTCATGAAACCATCATGAAACTGTTAAATTAACTGTCCTGAGCCACTTTTCTGAAGAAAATCTCCGAAACTATGTTTACTTTCAAAGAATCCACTTTTGGCCTCTTCCCAGCCTGAAACTTCTTTTAAGAGCATAACAAGTGAAAATGCATCTCTAGGCATCAAAGTGCTGAAAACAGCAGATATTCATGAAACCATCATGAAACTGTTAAATTAACTGTCCTGAACCACTTTTCTGAAGAAAATCTCTGAAACTATGTTTACTTTCAAAGAATCCACTTTTGGCCTCTTCCCAGCCTGAAACTTCTTTTAAGAGCATAACAAGTGAAAATGCATCTCTAGGCATCAAAGTGCTGAAAACAGCAGATATTCATGAAACCATCATGAAACTGTTAAATTAACTGTCCTGAGCCACTTTTCTGAAGAAAATCTCTGAAACTATGTTTACTTTCAAAGAATCCACTTTTGGCCTCTTCCCAGCCTGAAACTTATTTTAAAAGCATAAAAAGTGAAAATGCATCTCTAGGCATCAAAGTGCTGAAAACAGCAGATATTCATGAAAACATCATGAAACTGTTAAATTAACTGTCCTGAGCCACTTTTCTGAAGAACATCTCTGAAACTATGTTTACTTTCAAAGAATCCACTTTTGGCCTCTTCCCAGCCTGAAACTTATTTTAAAAGCATAAAAAGTGAAAATGCATCTCTAGGCATCAAAGTGCTGAAAACAGCAGATATTCATGAAACCATCATGAAACTGTTAAATTAACTGTCCTGAGCCACTTTTCTGAAGAAAATCTCTGAAACTATGTTTACTTTCAAAGAATCCACTTTTGGCCTCTTCCCAGCCTGAAACTTCCTTTAAGAGCATAAAAAGTGAAAATGCATCTCTCGGCAGTAAAGAGCTGAAAACAGCAGAAATTCATGAAACCATCATGAAACTATTAAATTAACTGTCCTGAACCACTTTTCTGAAGAAAATCTCTGAAACTATGTTTACTTTCAAAGAATCCACTTTTGGCCTCTTCCCAGCCTGAAACTTCTTTTAAGAGCATAACAAGTAAAAATGCATCTCTAGGCATCAAAGTGCTGAAAACAGCAGATATTCATGAAACCATCATGAAACTGTTAAATTAACTGTCCTGAGCCACTTTTCTGAAGAAAATCTCTGAAACTATGTTTACTTTCAAAGAATCCACTTTTGGCCTCTTCCCAGCCTGAAACTTATTTTAAGAGCATAAAAAGTGAAAATGCATCTCTCGGCAGTAAAGTGCTGAAAGCAGCAGATATTATTGAAACCATCATGAAACTGTTAAATTAACTGTCCTGAGCCACTTTTCTGAAGAAAATCTCTGAAACTATGTTTACTTTCAAAGAATCCACTTTTGGCCTCTTCCCAGCCTGAAACTTCTTTTAAGAGCATAAAAAGTGAAAATGCATCTCTCGGCAGTAAAGAGCAGAAAACAGCAGATATTCATGAAACCATCATGAAATTGTTAAATTAACTGTCCTGAGCCACTTTTCTGAAGAAAATCTCTGAAACTATGTTTACTTTCAAAGAATCCACTTTTGGCCTCTTCCCAACCTGAAACTTCCTTTAAGAGCATAAAAAGTGAAAATGCATCTCTCGGCAGTAAAGAGCTGAAAACAGCAGAAATTCATGAAACCATCATGAAACTGTTAAATTAACTGTCCTGAACCACTTTTCTGAAGAAAATCTCTGAAACTATGTTTACTTTCAAAGAATCCACTTTTGGCCTCTTCCCAGCCTGAAACTTCTTTTAAGAGCATAACAAGTGAAAATGCATCTCTAGGCATCAAAGTGCTGAAAACAGCAGATATTCATGAAACCATCATGAAACTGTTAAATTAACTGTCCTGAGCCACTTTTCTGAAGAAAATCTCCGAAACTATGTTTACTTTCAAAGAATCCACTTTTGGCCTCTTCCCAGCCTGAAACTTATTTTAAAAGCATAAAAAGTGAAAATGCATCTCTAGGCATCAAAGTGCTGAAAACAGCAGATATTCATGAAACCATCATGAAACTGTTAATTTAACTGTCCTGAGCCACTTTTCTGTAGAAAATCTCTGAAACTATGTTTACTTTCAAAGAATCCACTTTTGGCCTCTTCCCAGCCTGAAACTTCTTTTAAGAGCATAAAAAGTGAAAATGCATCTCTAGGCAGCAAAGTGCTGAAAACAGCAGATATTCCTGAAACCATCATGAAACTGTTAAATTAACTGTCCTGAGCCACTTTTCTGAAGAAAATCTCTGAAACTATGTTTACTTTCAAAGAATCCACTTTTGGCCTCTTCCCAGCCTGAAACTTATTTTAAGAGCATAAAAAGTGAAAATGCATCTCTCGGCAGTAAAGTGCTGAAAGCAGCAGATATTATTGAAACCATCATGAAACCGTTAAATTAACTGTCCTGAGCCACTTTTCTGAAGAAAATCTCTGAAACTATGTTTACTTTCAAAGAATCCACTTTTGGCCTCTTCCCAGCCTGAAACTTCCTTTAAGAGCATAAAAAGTGAAAATGCATCTCTCGGCAGTAAAGAGCAGAAAACAGCAGATATTCATGAAACCATCATGAAACCGTTAAATTAACTGTCCTGAGCCACTTTTCTGAAGAAAATCTCTGAAACTATGTTTACTTTCAAAGAATCCACTTTTGGCCTCTTCCCAGCCTGAAACTTCCTTTAAGAGCATAAAAAGTGAAAATGCATCTCTAGGCATCAAAGTGCTGAAAACAGCAGATATTCATGAAACCATCATGAAACTGTTAATTTAACTGTCCTGAGCCACTTTTCTGAAGAAAATCTTTGAATCTATGTTTACATTAAAAAATTTACTTTTGGCCTCTTCCCGGCCTGAAACTTATTTTAAAAGCATAAAAAGTGAAAATGCATCTCTAGGCATCAAAGTGCTGAAAACAGCAGATATTCATGAAACCATCATGAAACTGTTAATTTAACTGTCCTGAGCCACTTTTCTGTAGAAAATCTCTGAAACTATGTTTACTTTCAAAGAATCCACTTTTGGCCTCTTCCCAGCCTGAAACTTATTTTAAAAGCATAAAAAGTGAAAATGCATCTCTAGGCATCAAAGTGCTGAAAACAGCAGATATTCATGAAACCATCATGAAACTGTTAAATTAACTGTCCTGAGCCACTTTTCTGAAGAAAATCTCCGAAACTATGTTTACTTTCAAAGAATCCACTTTTGGCCTCTTCCCAGCCTGAAACTTATTTTAAAAGCATAAAAAGTGAAAATGCATCTCTAGGCATCAAAGTGCTGAAAACAGCAGATATTCATGAAACCATCATGAAACTGTTAAATTAACTGTCCTGAGCCACTTTTCTGAAGAAAATCTCCGAAACTATGTTTACTTTCAAAGAATCCACTTTTGGCCTCTTCCCAGCCTGAAACTTCCTTTAAGAGCATAAAAAGTGAAAATGCATCTCTCGGCAGTAAAGAGCAGAAAACAGCAGAAATTCATGAAACCATCATGAAACTGTTAAATTAACTGTCCTGAGCCACTTTTCTGAAGAAAATCTCTGAAACTATGTTTACTTTCAAAGAATCCACTTTTGGCCTCTTCCCAGCCTGAAACTTCCTTTAAGCGCATAAAAAGTGAAAATGCATCTCTAGGCATCAAAGTGCTGAAAACAGCAGATATTCATGAAACCATCATGAAACTGTTAATTTAACTGTCCTGAGCCACTTTTCTGAAGAAAATCTTTGAATCTACGTTTACATTAAAAAATTTACTTTTGGCCTCTTCCCGGCCTGAAACTTATTTTAAAAGCATAAAAAGTGAAAATGCATCTCTAGGCATCAAAGTGCTGAAAACAGCAGATATTCATGAAACCATCATGAAACTGTTAATTTAACTGTCCTGAGCCACTTTTCTGTAGAAAATCTCTGAAACTATGTTTACTTTCAAAGAATCCACTTTTGGCCTCTTCCCAGCCTGAAACTTCTTTTAAGAGCATAAAAAGTGAAAATGCATCTCTAGGCAGCAAAGTGCTGAAAACAGCAGATATTCCTGAAACCATCATGAAACTGTTAAATTAACTGTCCTGAGCCACTTTTCTGAAGAAAATCTCTGAAACTATGTTTACTTTCAAAGAATCCACTTTTGGCCTCTTCCCAGCCTGAAACTTATTTTAAGAGCATAAAAAGTGAAAATGCATCTCTAGGCATCAAAGTGCTGAAAACAGCAGATATTCATGAAACCATCATGAAACTGTTAATTTAACTGTCCTGAGCCACTTTTCTGTAGAAAATCTCTGAAACTATGTTTACTTTCAAAGAATCCACTTTTGGCCTCTTCCCAGCCTGAAACTTCTTTTAAGAGCATAAAAAGTGAAAATGCATCTCTAGGCAGCAAAGTGCTGAAAACAGCAGATATTCCTGAAACCATCATGAAACTGTTAAATTAACTGTCCTGAGCCACTTTTCTGAAGAAAATCTCTGAAACTATGTTTACTTTCAAAGAATCCACTTTTGGCCTCTTCCCAGCCTGAAACTTATTTTAAGAGCATAAAAAGTGAAAATGCATCTCTCGGCAGTAAAGAGCTGAAAGCAGCAGATATTATTGAAACCATCATGAAACCGTTAAATTAACTGTCCTGAGCCACTTTTCTGAAGAAAATCTCTGAAACTATGTTTACTTTCAAAGAATCCACTTTTGGCCTCTTCCCAGCCTGAAACTTCCTTTAAGAGCATAAAAAGTGAAAATGCATCTCTAGGCATCAAAGTGCTGAAAACAGCAGATATTCATGAAACCATCATGAAACTGTTAATTTAACTGTCCTGAGCCACTTTTCTGAAGAAAATCTTTGAATCTACGTTTACATTAAAAAATTTACTTTTGGCCTCTTCCCGGCCTGAAACTTATTTTAAAAGCATAAAAAGTGAAAATGCATCTCTAGGCATCAAAGTGCTGAAAACAGCAGATATTCATGAAACCATCATGAAACTGTTAATTTAACTGTCCTGAGCCACTTTTCTGTAGAAAATCTCTGAAACTATGTTTACTTTCAAAGAATCCACTTTTGGCCTCTTCCCAGCCTGAAACTTATTTTAAAAGCATAAAAAGTGAAAATGCATCTCTAGGCATCAAAGTGCTGAAAACAGCAGATATTCATGAAACCATCATGAAACTGTTAAATTAACTGTCCTGAGCCACTTTTCTGAAGAAAATCTCCGAAACTATGTTTACTTTCAAAGAATCCACTTTTGGCCTCTTCCCAGCCTGAAACTTATTTTAAAAGCATAAAAAGTGAAAATGCATCTCTAGGCATCAAAGTGCTGAAAACAGCAGATATTCATGAAACCATCATGAAACTGTTAAATTAACTGTCCTGAGCCACTTTTCTGAAGAAAATCTCCGAAACTATGTTTACTTTCAAAGAATCCACTTTTTGGCCTCTTCCCAGCCTGAAACTTCCTTTAAGAGCATAAAAAGTGAAAATGCATCTCTCGGCAGTAAAGAGCTGAAAACAGCAGAAATTCATGAAACCATCATGAAACTGTTAAATTAACTGTCCTGAACCACTTTTCTGAAGAAAGTCTCTGAAAACTATGTTTACTTTCAAAGAATCCACTTTTGGCCTCTTCCCAGCCTGAAACTTCTTTTAAGAGCATAAAAAAGTGAAAATGCATCTCTACGCAGCAAAGTGCTGAAAACAGCAGATATTCATGAAAACCATCATGAAACTGTTAATTTAACTGTCCTGAGCCACTTTTCTGTAGAAAATCTCTGAAACTATGTTTACTTTCAAAGAATCCACTTTTGGCCTCTTCCCAGCCTGAAACTTATTTTAAAAGCATAAAAAGTGAAAATGCATCTCTAGGCATCAAAGTGCTGAAAACAGCAGATATTCATGAAAACATCATGAAACTGTTAAATTAACTGTCCTGAGCCACTTTTCTGAAGAACATCTCTGAAACTATGTTTACTTTCAAAGAATCCACTTTCGGCCTCTTCCCAGCCTGAAACTTCTTTTAAGAGCATAAAAAGTGAAAATGCATCTCTAGGCAGCAAAGTGCTGAAAACAGCAGATATTCATGAAACCATCATGAAACTGTTAAATTAACTGTCCTGAGCCACTTTTCTGAAGAAAATCTCTGAAACTATGTTTACTTTCAAAGAATCCACTTTTGGCCTCTTCCCAGCCTGAAACTTATTTTAAGAGCATAAAAAGTGAAAATGCATCTCTCGGCAGTAAAGTGCTGAAAGCAGCAGATATTATTGAAACCATCATGAAACTGTTAAATTAACTGTCCTGAGCCACTTTTCTGAAGAAAATCTCTGAAACTATGTTTACTTTCAAAGAATCCACTTTTGGCCTCTTCCCAGCCTGAAACTTCCTTTAAGAGCATAAAAAGTGAAAATGCATCTCTCGGCAGTAAAGAGCAGAAAGCAGCAGATATTCATGAAACCATCATGAAACCGTTAAATTAACTGTCCTGAGCCACTTTTCTGAAGAAAATCTCTGAAACTATGTTTACTTTCAAAGAATCCACTTTTGGCCTCTTCCCAGCCTGAAACTTCCTTTAAGAGCATAAAAAGTGAAAATGCATCTCTAGGCATCAAAGTGCTGAAAACAGCAGATATTCATGAAACCATCATGAAACTGTTAATTTAACTGTCCTGAGCCACTTTTCTGAAGAAAATCTTTGAATCTACGTTTACATTAAAAAATTTACTTTTGGCCTCTTCCCGGCCTGAAACTTATTTTAAAAGCATAAAAAGTGAAAATGCATCTCTAGGCATCAAAGTGCTGAAAACAGCAGATATTCATGAAACCATCATGAAACTGTTAATTTAACTGTCCTGAGCCACTTTTCTGTAGAAAATCTCTGAAACTATGTTTACTTTCAAAGAATCCACTTTTGGCCTCTTCCCAGCCTGAAACTTCTTTTAAGAGCATAAAAAGTGAAAATGCATCTCTAGGCAGCAAAGTGCTGAAAACAGCAGATATTCCTGAAACCATCATGAAACTGTTAAATTAACTGTCCTGAGCCACTTTTCTGAAGAAAATCTCTGAAACTATGTTTACTTTCAAAGAATCCACTTTTGGCCTCTTCCCAGCCTGAAACTTATTTTAAGAGCATAAAAAGTGAAAATGCATCTCTCGGCAGTAAAGTGCTGAAAGCAGCAGATATTATTGAAACCATCATGAAACCGTTAAATTAACTGTCCTGAGCCACTTTTCTGAAGAAAATCTCTGAAACTATGTTTACTTTCAAAGAATCCACTTTTGGCCTCTTCCCAGCCTGAAACTTCCTTTAAGAGCATAAAAAGTGAAAATGCATCTCTCGGCAGTAAAGAGCAGAAAACAGCAGATATTCATGAAACCATCATGAAACCGTTAAATTAACTGTCCTGAGCCACTTTTCTGAAGAAAATCTCTGAAACTATGTTTACTTTCAAAGAATCCACTTTTGGCCTCTTCCCAGCCTGAAACTTCCTTTAAGAGCATAAAAAGTGAAAATGCATCTCTAGGCATCAAAGTGCTGAAAACAGCAGATATTCATGAAACCATCATGAAACTGTTAATTTAACTGTCCTGAGCCACTTTTCTGAAGAAAATCTTTGAATCTACGTTTACATTAAAAAATTTACTTTTGGCCTCTTCCCGGCCTGAAACTTATTTTAAAAGCATAAAAAGTGAAAATGCATCTCTAGGCATCAAAGTGCTGAAAACAGCAGATATTCATGAAACCATCATGAAACCGTTAATTTAACTGTCCTGAGCCACTTTTCTGAAGAAAATCTCTGAAACTATGTTTACTTTCAAAGAATCCACTTTTGGCCTCTTCCCAGCCTGAAACTTCCTTTAAGAGCATAAAAAGTGAAAATGCATCTCTCGGCAGTAAAGAGCAGAAAACAGCAGATATTCATGAAACCATCATGAAACCGTTAAATTAACTGTCCTGAGCCACTTTTCTGAAGAAAATCTCTGAAACTATGTTTACTTTCAAAGAATCCACTTTTGGCCTCTTCCCAGCCTGAAACTTATTTTAAGAGCATAAAAAAGTGAAAATGCATCTCTCGGCAGTAAAGTGCTGAAAGCAGCAGATATTATTGAAACCATCATGAAAACTGTTAAATTAACTGTCCTGAGCCACTTTTCTGAAGAAAATCTCTGAAACTATGTTTACTTTCAAAGAATCCACTTTTGGCCTCTTCCCCAGCCTGAAACTTATTTTAAAAGCATAAAAAGTGAAAATGCATCTCTAGGCATCAAAGTGCTGAAAACAGCAGATATTCATGAAACCATCATGAAACTGTTAAATTAACTGTCCTGAGCCACTTTTCTGAAGAAAATCTCTGAAACTATGTTTACTTTCAAAGAATCCACTTTTGGCCTCTTCCCAGCCTGAAACTTATTTTAAGAGCATAACAAGTGAAAATGCATCTCTAGGCATCAAAGTGCTGAAAACAGCAGATATTCATGAAACCATCATGAAACTGTTAAATTAACTGTCCTGAGCCACTTTTCTGAAGAAAATCTCCGAAACTATGTTTACTTTCAAAGAATCCACTTTTGGCCTCTTCCCAGCCTGAAACTTATTTTAAAAGCATAAAAAGTGAAAATGCATCTCTAGGCATCAAAGTGCTGAAAACAGCAGATATTCATGAAACCATCATGAAACTGTTAAATTAACTGTCCTGAGCCACTTTTCTGAAGAAAATCTCCGAAACTATGTTTACTTTCAAAGAATCCACTTTTGGCCTCTTCCCAGCCTGAAACTTATTTTAAAAGCATAAAAAGTGAAAATGCATCTCTAGGCATCAAAGTGCTGAAAACAGCAGATATTCATGAAACCATCATGAAACTGTTAAATTAACTGTCCTGAGCCACTTTTCCGAAGAAAATCTCTGAAACTATGTTTACTTTCAAAGAATCCACTTTTGGCCTCTTCCCAGCCTGAAACTTCCTTTAAGAGCATAAAAAGTGAAAATGCATCTCTCGGCAGTAAAGAGCTGAAAACAGCAGAAATTCATGAAACCATCATGAAACTGTTAAATTAACTGTCCTGAACCACTTTTCTGAAGAAAATCTCTGAAACTATGTTTACTTTCAAAGAATCCACTTTTGGCCTCTTCCCAGCCTGAAACTTCTTTTAAGAGCATAAAAAGTGAAAATGCATCTCTACGCAGCAAAGTGCTGAAAACAGCAGATATTCATGAAACCATCATGAAACTGTTAATTTAACTGTCCTGAGCCACTTTTCTGTAGAAAATCTCTGAAACTATGTTTACTTTCAAAGAATCCACTTTTGGCCTCTTCCCAGCCTGAAACTTCCTTTAAGAGCATAAAAAGTGAAAATGCATCTCTCGGCAGTAAAGAGCTGAAAACAGCAGAAATTCATGAAACCATCATGAAACTGTTAAATTAACTGTCCTGAACCACTTTTCTGAAGAAAATCTCTGAAACTATGTTTACTTTCAAAGAATCCACTTTTGGCCTCTTCCCAGCCTGAAACTTCTTTTAAGAGCATAGAAAGTGAAAATGCATCTCTACGCAGCAAAGTGCTGAAAACAGCAGATATTCATGAAACCATCATGAAACTGTTAATTTAACTGTCCTGAGCCACTTTTCTGTAGAAAATCTCTGAAACTATGTTTACTTTCAAAGAATCCACTTTTGGCCTCTTCCCAGCCTGAAACTTCCTTTAAGAGCATAAAAAGTGAAAATGCATCTCTCGGCAGTAAAGAGCAGAAAGCAGCAGATATTCATGAAACCATCATGAAACCGTTAAATTAACTGTCCTGAGCCACTTTTCTGAAGAAAATCTCTGAAACTATGTTTACTTTCAAAGAATCCACTTTTGGCCTCTTCCCAGCCTGAAACTTCCTTTAAGCGCATAAAAAGTGAAAATGCATCTCTAGGCATCAAAGTGCTGAAAACAGCAGATATTCATGAAACCATCATGAAACTGTTAATTTAACTGTCCTGAGCCACTTTTCTGAAGAAAATCTTTGAATCTACGTTTACATTAAAAAATTTACTTTTGGCCTCTTCCCGGCCTGAAACTTATTTTAAAAGCATAAAAAGTGAAAATGCATCTCTAGGCATCAAAGTGCTGAAAACAGCAGATATTCATGAAACCATCATGAAACTGTTAATTTAACTGTCCTGAGCCACTTTTCTGTAGAAAATCTCTGAAACTATGTTTACTTTCAAAGAATCCACTTTTGGCCTCTTCCCAGCCTGAAACTTCTTTTAAGAGCATAAAAAGTGAAAATGCATCTCTAGGCAGCAAAGTGCTGAAAACAGCAGATATTCCTGAAACCATCATGAAACTGTTAAATTAACTGTCCTGAGCCACTTTTCTGAAGAAAATCTCTGAAACTATGTTTACTTTCAAAGAATCCACTTTTGGCCTCTTCCCAGCCTGAAACTTATTTTAAGAGCATAAAAAGTGAAAATGCATCTCTCGGCAGTAAAGTGCTGAAAGCAGCAGATATTATTGAAACCATCATGAAACCGTTAAATTAACTGTCCTGAGCCACTTTTCTGAAGAAAATCTCTGAAACTATGTTTACTTTCAAAGAATCCACTTTTGGCCTCTTCCCAGCCTGAAACTTCCTTTAAGAGCATAAAAAGTGAAAATGCATCTCTCGGCAGTAAAGAGCAGAAAACAGCAGATATTCATGAAACCATCATGAAACCGTTAAATTAACTGTCCTGAGCCACTTTTCTGAAGAAAATCTCTGAAACTATGTTTACTTTCAAAGAATCCACTTTTGGCCTCTTCCCAGCCTGAAACTTCCTTTAAGAGCATAAAAAGTGAAAATGCATCTCTAGGCATCAAAGTGCTGAAAACAGCAGATATTCATGAAACCATCATGAAACTGTTAATTTAACTGTCCTGAGCCACTTTTCTGAAGAAAATCTTTGAATCTACGTTTACATTAAAAAATTTACTTTTGGCCTCTTCCCGGCCTGAAACTTATTTTAAAAGCATAAAAAGTGAAAATGCATCTCTAGGCATCAAAGTGCTGAAAACAGCAGATATTCATGAAACCATCATGAAACTGTTAATTTAACTGTCCTGAGCCACTTTTCTGTAGAAAATCTCTGAAACTATGTTTACTTTCAAAGAATCCACTTTTGGCCTCTTCCCAGCCTGAAACTTATTTTAAAAGCATAAAAAGTGAAAATGCATCTCTAGGCATCAAAGTGCTGAAAACAGCAGATATTCATGAAACCATCATGAAACTGTTAAATTAACTGTCCTGAGCCACTTTTCTGAAGAAAATCTCCGAAACTATGTTTACTTTCAAAGAATCCACTTTTGGCCTCTTCCCAGCCTGAAACTTATTTTAAAAGCATAAAAAGTGAAAATGCATCTCTAGGCATCAAAGTGCTGAAAACAGCAGATATTCATGAAAACCATCATGAAACTGTTAAATTAACTGTCCTGAGCCACTTTTCTGAAGAAAATCTCCGAAACTATGTTTACTTTCAAAGAATCCACTTTTGGCCTCTTCCCAGCCTGAAACTTCCTTTAAGAGCATAAAAAGTGAAAATGCATCTCTAGGCAGCAAAGTGCTGAAAACAGCAGATATTCATGAAACCATCATGAAACTGTTAAATTAACTGTCCTGAGCCACTTTTCTGAAGAAAATCTCTGAAACTATGTTTACTTTCAAAGAATCCACTTTTGGCCTCTTCCCAGCCTGAAACTTATTTTAAGAGCATAAAAAGTGAAAATGCATCTCTCGGCAGTAAAGAGCAGAAAACAGCAGATATTCATGAAACCATCATGAAACCGTTAAATTAACTGTCCTGAGCCACTTTTCTGAAGAAAATCTCTGAAACTATGTTTACTTTCAAAGAATCCACTTTTGGCCTCTTCCCAGCCTGAAACTTCCTTTAAGAGCATAAAAAGTGAAAATGCATCTCTAGGCATCAAAGTGCTGAAAACAGCAGATATTCATGAAACCATCATGAAACTGTTAATTTAACTGTCCTGAGCCACTTTTCTGAAGAAAATCTTTGAATCTACGTTTACATTAAAAAATTTACTTTTGGCCTCTTCCCGGCCTGAAACTTATTTTAAAAGCATAAAAAGTGAAAATGCATCTCTAGGCATCAAAGTGCTGAAAACAGCAGATATTCATGAAACCATCATGAAACTGTTAATTTAACTGTCCTGAGCCACTTTTCTGTAGAAAATCTCTGAAACTATGTTTACTTTCAAAGAATCCACTTTTGGCCTCTTCCCAGCCTGAAACTTATTTTAAAAGCATAAAAAGTGAAAATGCATCTCTAGGCATCAAAGTGCTGAAAACAGCAGATATTCATGAAACCATCATGAAACTGTTAAATTAACTGTCCTGAGCCACTTTTCTGAAGAAAATCTCCGAAACTATGTTTACTTTCAAAGAATCCACTTTTGGCCTCTTCCCAGCCTGAAACTTATTTTAAAAGCATAAAAAGTGAAAATGCATCTCTAGGCATCAAAGTGCTGAAAACAGCAGATATTCATGAAACCATCATGAAACTGTTAAATTAACTGTCCTGAGCCACTTTTCTGAAGAAAATCTCCGAAACTATGTTTACTTTCAAAGAATCCACTTTTGGCCTCTTCCCAGCCTGAAACTTCCTTTAAGAGCATAAAAAGTGAAAATGCATCTCTCGGCAGTAAAGAGCTGAAAACAGCAGAAATTCATGAAACCATCATGAAACTGTTAAATTAACTGTCCTGAACCACTTTTCTGAAGAAAATCTCTGAAACTATGTTTACTTTCAAAGAATCCACTTTTGGCCTCTTCCCAGCCTGAAACTTCTTTTAAGAGCATAAAAAGTGAAAATGCATCTCTACGCAGCAAAGTGCTGAAAACAGCAGATATTCATGAAACCATCATGAAACTGTTAATTTAACTGTCCTGAGCCACTTTTCTGTAGAAAATCTCTGAAACTATGTTTACTTTCAAAGAATCCACTTTTGGCCTCTTCCCAGCCTGAAACTTATTTTAAAAGCATAAAAAGTGAAAATGCATCTCTAGGCATCAAAGTGCTGAAAACAGCAGATATTCATGAAAACATCATGAAACTGTTAAATTAACTGTCCTGAGCCACTTTTCTGAAGAACATCTCTGAAACTATGTTTACTTTCAAAGAATCCACTTTCGGCCTCTTCCCAGCCTGAAACTTCTTTTAAGAGCATAAAAAGTGAAAATGCATCTCTAGGCAGCAAAGTGCTGAAAACAGCAGATATTCATGAAACCATCATGAAACTGTTAAATTAACTGTCCTGAGCCACTTTTCTGAAGAAAATCTCTGAAACTATGTTTACTTTCAAAGAAATCCACTTTTGGCCTCTTCCCAGCCTGAAACTTATTTTAAGAGCATAAAAAGTGAAAATGCATCTCTCGGCAGTAAAGTGCTGAAAGCAGCAGATATTATTGAAACCATCATGAAACTGTTAAATTAACTGTCCTGAGCCACTTTTTCTGAAGAAAATCTCTGAAACTATGTTTACTTTCAAAGAATCCACTTTTGGCCTCTTCCCAGCCTGAAACTTCCTTTAAGAGCATAAAAAGTGAAAATGCATCTCTCGGCAGTAAAGAGCAGAAAGCAGCAGATATTCATGAAACCATCATGAAACCGTTAAATTAACTGTCCTGAGCCACTTTTCTGAAGAAAAATCTCTGAAACTATGTTTACTTTCAAAGAATCCACTTTTGGCCTCTTCCCAGCCTGAAACTTCCTTTAAGAGCATAAAAAGTGAAAATGCATCTCTAGGCATCAAAGTGCTGAAAACAGCAGATATTCATGAAACCATCATGAAACTGTTAATTTAACTGTCCTGAGCCACTTTTCTGAAGAAAATCTTTGAATCTACGTTTACATTAAAAAATTTACTTTTGGCCTCTTCCCGGCCTGAAACTTATTTTAAAAGCATAAAAAGTGAAAATGCATCTCTAGGCATCAAAGTGCTGAAAACAGCAGATATTCATGAAACCATCATGAAACTGTTAATTTAACTGTCCTGAGCCACTTTTCTGTAGAAAATCTCTGAAACTATGTTTACTTTCAAAGAATCCACTTTTGGCCTCTTCCCAGCCTGAAACTTCTTTTAAGAGCATAAAAAGTGAAAATGCATCTCTAGGCAGCAAAGTGCTGAAAACAGCAGATATTCCTGAAACCATCATGAAACTGTTAAATTAACTGTCCTGAGCCACTTTTCTGAAGAAAATCTCTGAAACTATGTTTACTTTCAAAGAATCCACTTTTGGCCTCTTCCCAGCCTGAAACTTATTTTAAGAGCATAAAAAGTGAAAATGCATCTCTCGGCAGTAAAGTGCTGAAAGCAGCAGATATTATTGAAACCATCATGAAACCGTTAAATTAACTGTCCTGAGCCACTTTTCTGAAGAAAATCTCTGAAACTATGTTTACTTTCAAAGAATCCACTTTTGGCCTCTTCCCAGCCTGAAACTTCCTTTAAGAGCATAAAAAGTGAAAATGCATCTCTCGGCAGTAAAGAGCAGAAAACAGCAGATATTCATGAAACCATCATGAAACTGTTAATTTAACTGTCCTGAGCCACTTTTCTGAAGAAAATCTTTGAATCTACGTTTACATTAAAAAATTTACTTTTGGCCTCTTCCCGGCCTGAAACTTATTTTAAAAGCATAAAAAGTGAAAATGCATCTCTAGGCATCAAAGTGCTGAAAACAGCAGATATTCATGAAACCATCATGAAACTGTTAATTTAACTGTCCTGAGCCACTTTTCTGTAGAAAATCTCTGAAACTATGTTTACTTTCAAAGAATCCACTTTTGGCCTCTTCCCAGCCTGAAACTTATTTTAAAAGCATAAAAAGTGAAAATGCATCTCTAGGCATCAAAGTGCTGAAAACAGCAGATATTCATGAAACCATCATGAAACTGTTAAATTAACTGTCCTGAGCCACTTTTCTGAAGAAAATCTCCGAAACTATGTTTACTTTCAAAGAATCCACTTTTGGCCTCTTCCCAGCCTGAAACTTATTTTAAAAGCATAAAAAGTGAAAATGCATCTCTAGGCATCAAAGTGCTGAAAACAGCAGATATTCATGAAACCATCATGAAACTGTTAAATTAACTGTCCTGAGCCACTTTTCTGAAGAAAATCTCCGAAACTATGTTTACTTTCAAAGAATCCACTTTTGGCCTCTTCCCAGCCTGAAACTTATTTTAGAAGCATAAAAAGTGAAAATGCATCTCTAGGCATCAAGTGCTGAAAACAGCAGATATTCATGAAACCATCATGAAACTGTTAAATTAACTGTCCTGAGCCACTTTTCTGAAGAAAATCTCTGAAACTATGTTTACTTTCAAAGAATCCACTTTTGGCCTCTTCCCAGCCTGAAACTTCCTTTAAGAGCATAAAAAGTGAAAATGCATCTCTCGGCAGGAAAGAGCTGAAAACAGCAGAAATTCATGAAACCATCATGAAACTATTAAATTAACTGTCCTGAACCACTTTTCTGAAGAAAATCTCTGAAACTATGTTTCCTTTCAAAGAATCCACTTTTGGACTCTTCCCAGCCTGAAACTTCTTTTAAGAGCATAACAAGTGTAAATGCATCTCTAGGCATCAAAGTGCTGAAAACAGCAGATATTCATGAAACCATCATGAAACTGTTAAATTAACTGTCCTGAGCCACTTTTCTGAAGAAAATCTTTGAATCTACGTTTACATTAAAAAATTTACTTTTGGCCTCTTCCCGGCCTGAAACTTATTTTAAAAGCATAAAAAGTGAAAATGCATCTCTAGGCATCAAAGTGCTGAAAACAGCAGATATTCATGAAACCATCATGAAACCGTTAATTTAACTGTCCTGAGCCACTTTTCTGTAGAAAATCTCTGAAACTATGTTTACTTTCAAAGAATCCACTTTTGGCCTCTTCCCAGCCTGAAACTTCTTTTAAGAGCATAACAAGTGAAAATGCATCTCTAGGCATCAAAGTGCTGAAAACAGCAGATATTCATGAAACCATCATGAAACTGTTAAATTAACTGTCCTGAGCCACTTTTCTGAAGAAAATCTCTGAAACTATGTTTACTTTCAAAGAATCCACTTTTGGCCTCTTCCCAGCCTGAAACTTATTTTAAGAGCATAAAAAGTGAAAATGCATCTCTCGGCAGTAAAGTGCTGAAAGCAGCAGATATTATTGAAAACCATCATGAAACTGTTAAATTAACTGTCCTGAGCCACTTTTCTGAAGAAAATCTCTGAAACTATGTTTACTTTCAAAGAATCCACTTTTGGCCTCTTCCCAGCCTGAAACTTATTTTAAAAGCATAAAAAGTGAAAATGCATCTCTAGGCATCAAAGTGCTGAAAACAGCAGATATTCATGAAACCATCATGAAACTGTTAAATTAACTGTCCTGAGCCACTTTTCTGAAGAAAATCTCTGAAACTATGTTTACTTTCAAAGAATCCACTTTTGGCCTCTTCCCAGCCTGAAACTTATTTTAAGAGCATAACAAGTGAAAATGCATCTCTAGGCATCAAAGTGCTGAAAACAGCAGATATTCATGAAACCATCATGAAACTGTTAAATTAACTGTCCTGAGCCACTTTTCTGAAGAAAATCTCCGAAACTATGTTTACTTTCAAAGAATCCACTTTTGGCCTCTTCCCAGCCTGAAACTTATTTTAAAAGCATAAAAAGTGAAAATGCATCTCTAGGCATCAAAGTGCTGAAAACAGCAGATATTCATGAAACCATCATGAAACTGTTAAATTAACTGTCCTGAGCCACTTTTCTGAAGAAAATCTCCGAAACTATGTTACTTTCAAAGAATCCACTTTTGGCCTCTTCCCAGCCTGAAACTTATTTTAAAAGCATAAAAAGTGAAAATGCATCTCTAGGCATCAAAGTGCTGAAAACAGCAGATATTCATGAAACCATCATGAAACTGTTAAATTAACTGTCCTGAGCCACTTTTCTGAAGAAAATCTCTGAAACTATGTTTACTTTCAAAGAATCCACTTTTGGCCTCTTCCCAGCCTGAAACTTCCTTTAAGAGCATAAAAAGTGAAAATGCATCTCTCGGCAGTAAAGAGCTGAAAACAGCAGAAATTCATGAAAACATCATGAAACTGTTAAATTAACTGTCCTGAGCCACTTTTCTGAAGAACATCTCTGAAACTATGTTTACTTTCAAAGAATCCACTTTTGGCCTCTTCCCAGCCTGAAACTTCTTTTAAGAGCATAAAAAGTGAAAATGCATCTCTAGGCAGCAAAGTGCTGAAAACAGCAGATATTCATGAAACCATCATGAAACTGTTAAATTAACTGTCCTGAGCCACTTTTCTGAAGAAAATCTCTGAAACTATATTTACTTTCAAAGAATCCACTTTTGGCCTCTTCCCAGCCTGAAACTTATTTTAAGAGCATAAAAAGTGAAAATGCATCTCTCGGCAGTAAAGTGCTGAAAGCAGCAGATATTATTGAAAACCATCATGAAACTGTTAAATTAACTGTCCTGAGCCACTTTTCTGAAGAAAATCTCTGAAACTATGTTTACTTTCAAAGAATCCACTTTTGGCCTCTTCCCAGCCTGAAACTTCCTTTAAGAGCATAAAAAGTGAAAATGCATCTCTCGGCAGTAAAGAGCAGAAAGCAGCAGATATTCATGAAACCATCATGAAACCGTTAAATTAACTGTCCTGAGCCACTTTTCTGAAGAAAATCTCTGAAACTATGTTTACTTTCAAAGAATCCACTTTTGGCCTCTTCCCAGCCTGAAACTTCTCCTTTAAAAGCATAAAAAGTGAAAATGCATCTCTAGGCATCAAAGTGCTGAAAACAGCAGATATTCATGAAACCATCATGAAACTGTTAATTTAACTGTCCTGAGCCACTTTTCTGAAGAAAATCTTTGAATCTACGTTTACATTAAAAAATTTACTTTTGGCCTCTTCCCGGCCTGAAACTTATTTTAAAAGCATAAAAAGTGAAAATGCATCTCTAGGCATCAAAGTGCTGAAAACAGCAGATATTCATGAAACCATCATGAAACTGTTAATTTAACTGTCCTGAGCCACTTTTCTGTAGAAAATCTCTGAAACTATGTTTACTTTCAAAGAATCCACTTTTGGCCTCTTCCCAGCCTGAAACTTCTTTTAAGAGCATAAAAAGTGAAAATGCATCTCTAGGCAGCAAAGTGCTGAAAACAGCAGATATTCCTGAAACCATCATGAAACTGTTAATTTAACTGTCCTGAGCCACTTTTCTGAAGAAAATCTTTGAATCTACGTTTACATTAAAAAATTTACTTTTGGCCTCTTCCCGGCCTGAAACTTATTTTAAAAGCATAAAAAGTGAAAATGCATCTCTAGGCATCAAAGTGCTGAAAACAGCAGATATTCATGAAACCATCATGAAACTGTTAATTTAACTGTCCTGAGCCACTTTTCTGTAGAAAATCTCTGAAACTATGTTTACTTTCAAAGAATCCACTTTTGGCCTCTTCCCAGCCTGAAACTTATTTTAAAAGCATAAAAAGTGAAAATGCATTTCTAGGCATCAAAGTGCTGAAAACAGCAGATATTCATGAAACCATCATGAAACTGTTAAATTAACTGTCCTGAGCCACTTTTCTGAAGAAAATCTCCGAAACTATGTTTACTTTCAAAGAATCCACTTTTGGCCTCTTCCCAGCCTGAAACTTATTTTAAAAGCATAAAAAGTGAAAATGCATCTCTAGGCATCAAAGTGCTGAAAACAGCAGATATTCATGAAACCATCATGAAACTGTTAAATTAACTGTCCTGAGCCACTTTTCTGAAGAAAATCTCCGAAACTATGTTTACTTTCAAAGAATCCACTTTTGGCCTCTTCCCAGCCTGAAACTTATTTTAAAAGCATAAAAAGTGAAAATGCATCTCTAGGCATCAAAGTGCTGAAAACAGCAGATATTCATGAAACCATCATGAAACTGTTAAATTAACTGTCCTGAGCCACTTTTCTGAAGAACATCTCTGAAACTATGTTTACTTTCAAAGAATCCACTTTTGGCCTCTTCCCAGCCTGAAACTTCTTTTAAGAGCATAAAAAGTGAAAATGCATCTCTAGGCAGCAAAGTGCTGAAAACAGCAGATATTCATGAAACCATCATGAAACTGTTAAATTAACTGTCCTGAGCCACTTTTCTGAAGAAAATCTCTGAAACTATGTTTACTTTCAAAGAATCCACTTTTGGCCTCTTCCCAGCCTGAAACTTATTTTAAGAGCATAAAAAGTGAAAATGCATCTCTCGGCAGTAAAGTGCTGAAAGCAGCAGATATTATTGAAACCATAATGAAACTGTTAAATTAACTGTCCTGAGCCACTTTTCTGAAGAAAATCTCTGAAACTATGTTTACTTTCAAAGAATCCACTTTTGGCCTCTTCCCAGCCTGAAACTTCCTTTAAGAGCATAAAAAGTGAAAATGCATCTCTAGGCATCAAAGTGCTGAAAACAGCAGATATTCATGAAACCATCATGAAACTGTTAATTTAGCTGTCCTGAGCCACTTTTCTGAAGAAAATCTTTGAATCTACGTTTACATTAAAAAATTTACTTTTGGCCTCTTCCCGGCCTGAAACTTATTTTAAAAGCATAAAAAGTGAAAATGCATCTCTAGGCATCAAAGTGCTGAAAACAGCAGATATTCATGAAACCATCATGAAACTGTTAATTTAACTGTCCTGAGCCACTTTTCTGTAGAAAATCTCTGAAACTATGTTTACTTTCAAAGAATCCACTTTTGGCCTCTTCCCAGCCTGAAACTTCTTTTAAGAGCATAAAAAGTGAAAATGCATCTCTCGGCAGCAAAGTGCTGAAAACAGCAGATATTATTGAAACCATCATGAAACTGTTAATTTAACTGTCCTGAGCCACTTTTCTGAAGAAAATCTTTGAATCTACGTTTACATTAAAAAATTTACTTTTGGCCTCTTCCCGGCCTGAAACTTATTTTAAAAGCATAAAAAGTGAAAATGCATCTCT
>NW_027176515.1:0-45249 GCF_023349555.1 Cebidichthys violaceus | reverse complement strand
AGATTTTCTTCAGAAAAGTGGCTCAGGACAGTTAATTTAACGGTTTCATGATGGTTTCATGAATATCTGCTGTTTTCTGCTCTTTACTGCCGAGAGATGCATTTTCACTTTTTATGCTTTTAAAATAAGTTTCAGGCCGGGAAGAGGCCAAAAGTAAATTTTTTAATGTAAACGTAGATTCAAAGATTTTCTTCAGAAAAGTGGCTCAGGACAGTTAAATTAACAGTTTCATGATGGTTTCATGAATATCTGCTGTTTTCTGCTCTTTACTGCCGAGAGATGCATTTTCACTTTTTATGCTCTTAAAGGAAGTTTCAGGCTGGGAAGAGGCCAAAAGTGGATTCTTTGAAAGTAAACATAGTTTCAGAGATTTTCTTCAGAAAAGTGGTTCAGGACAGTTAATTTAATAGTTTCATGATGGTTTCATGAATTTCTGCTGTTTTCAGCTCTTTACTGCCGAGAGATGCATTTTCACTTTTTATGCTCTTAAAGGAAGTTTCAGGCTGGGAAGAGGCCAAAAGTGGATTCTTTGAAAGTAAACATAGTTTCGGAGATTTTCTTCAGAAAATTGGCTCAGACAGTTAATTTAACAGTTTCATGATGGTTTCATGAATATCTGCTGTTTTCAGCACTTTGATGCCTAGAGATGAATTTTCACTTGTTATGCTCTTAAAAGAAGTTTCAGGCTGGGAAGAGGCCAAAAGTGGATTCTTTGAAAGTAAACATAGTTTCAGAGATTTTCTTCAGAAAGTGTTCAGGACAGTTAATTTAATAGTTTCATGATGGTTTCATGAATTTCTGCTGTTTTCAGCTCTTTACTGCCGAGAGATGCATTTTCACTTTTTATGCTCTTAAAGGAAGTTTCAGGCTGGGAAGAGGCCAAAAGTGGATTCTTTGAAAGTAAACATAGTTTCAGAGATTTTCTTCAGAAAAGTGGCTCAGGACAGTTAATTTAACGGTTTCATGATGGTTTCATGAATATCTGCTGTTTTCTGCTCTTTACTGCCTAGAGATGCATTTTCACTTTTTATGCTCTTAAGGAAGTTTCAGGCTGGGAAGAGGCCAAAAGTGGATTCTTTGAAAGTAAACATAGTTTCAGAGATTTTCTTCAGAAAAGTGGCTCAGGACAGTTAATTTAACGGTTTCATGATGGTTTCATGAATATCTGCTGTTTTCTGCTCTTTACTGCCGAGAGATGCATTTTCACTTTTTATGCTTTTAAAATAAGTTTCAGGCCGGGAAGAGGCCAAAAGTAAATTTTTTAATGTAAACGTAGATTCAAAGATTTTCTTCAGAAAAGTGGCTCAGGACAGTTAAATTAACAGTTTCATGATGGTTCATGAATATCTGCTGTTTTCTGCTCTTTACTGCCGAGAGATGCATTTCACTTTTTATGCTCTTAAAGGAAGTTTCAGGCTGGGAAGAGGCCAAAAGTGGATTCTTTGAAAGTAAACATAGTTTCAGAGATTTTCTTCAGAAAAGTGGTTCAGGACAGTTAATTTAATAGTTTCATGATGGTTTCATGAATTTCTGCTGTTTCAGCTCTTTACTGCCGAGAGATGCATTTTCACTTTTTATGCTCTTAAAGGAAGTTTCAGGCTGGGAAGAGGCCAAAAGTGGATTCTTTGAAAGTAAACATAGTTTCGGAGATTTTCTTCAGAAAAGTGGCTCAGGACAGTTGATTTAACAGTTTCATGAATATCTGCTGTTTTCAGCACTTTGATGCCTAGAGATGCATTTTCACTTGTTATGCTCTTAAAAGAAGTTTCAGGCTGGGAAGAGGCCAAAAGTGGATTCTTTGAAAGTAAACATAGTTTCAGAGATTTTCTTCAGAAAAGTGGTTCAGGACAGTTAATTTAACAGTTTCATGATGGTTTCATGAATATCTGCTGTTTTCAGCACTTTGCTGCCTAGAGATGCATTTTCACTTTTTATGCTCTTAAAGAAGTTTCAGGCTGGGAAGAGGCCAAAAGTGGATTCTTTGAAAGTAAACATAGTTTCAGAGATGTTCTTCAGAAAAGTGGCTCAGGACAGTTAATTTAACAGTTTCATGATGTTTCATGAATATCTGCTGTTTTCAGCACTTGATGCTAGAGATGCATTTTCACTTTTATGCTTTTAAAATAAGTTTCAGGCTGGGAAGAGGCCAAAAGTGATTCTTTGAAAGTAAACATAGTTTCAGAGATTTTCTACAGAAAAGTGGCTCAGGACAGTTAAATTAACAGTTTCATGATGGTTTCATGAATATCTGCTGTTTTCAGCACTTTGATGCCTAGAGATGCATTTTCACTTTTTATGCTTTTAAAATAAGTTTCAGGCCGGGAAGAGGCCAAAAGTAAATTTTTTAATGTAAACGTAGATTCAAAGATTTTCTTCAGAAAAGTGGCTCAGGACAGTTAAATTAACAGTTTCATGATGGTTTCATGAATATCTGCTGTTTTCAGCACTTTACTGCCGAAAGATGCATTTTCACTTTTTATGCTTTTAAAATAAGTTCAGGCTGGGAAGAGGCCAAAAGTGGATTCTTTGAAAGTAAACATAGTTTCAGAGATTTTCTTCAGAAAAGTGGCTCAGGACAGTTAATTTAACAGTTTCATGATGTTTTCATGAATATCTGCTGTTTTCAGCACTTTGATGCCTAGAGATGCATTTTCACTTTTTATGCTTTTAAAATAAGTTTCAGGCTGGAAGAGGCCAAAAGTGGATTCTTTGAAAGTAAACATAGTTTCAGAGATTTTCTTCAGAAAAGTGGTTCAGGACAGTTAATTTAATAGTTTCATGATGGTTTCATGAATTTCTGCTGTTTTCAGCACTTTACTGCCGAGAGATGCATTTTCACTTTTATGCTCTTAAAGGAGTTTCAGGCTGGGAAGAGGCCAAAAGTGGATTCTTGAAAGTAAACATAGTTTCAGAGATTTTCTACAGAAAAGTGGCTCAGGACAGTTAAATTAACAGTTTCATGATGGTTTCATGAATATCTGCTGTTTCAGCACTTTGATGCCTAGAGATGCATTTTCACTTTTATGCTTTTAAAATAAGTTTCAGGCCGGGAAGAGGCCAAAAGTAAATTTTTTAATGTAAACGTAGATTCAAAGATTTTCTTCAGAAAAGTGGCTCAGGACAGTTAAATTAACAGTTTCATGATGGTTTCATGAATATCTGCTGTTTTCAGCACTTTACTGCCGAAAGATGCATTTTCACTTTTTATGCTTTTAAAATAAGTTTCAGGCTGGGAAGAGGCCAAAAGTGGATTCTTTGAAAGTAACATAGTTTCAGAGATTTTCTTCAGAAAAGTGGCTCAGGACAGTTAATTTAACAGTTTCATGATGTTTTCATGAATATCTGCTGTTTTCAGCACTTTGATGCCTAGAGATGCATTTTCACTTTTTATGCTTTTAAAATAAGTTTCAGGCTGGGAAGAGGCCAAAAGTGGATTCTTTGAAAGTAAACATAGTTTCAGAGATTTTCTTCAGAAAAGTGGTTCAGGACAGTTAATTTAATAGTTTCATGATGGTTTCATGAATTTCTGCTGTTTTCAGCTCTTTACTGCCGAGAGATGCATTTTCACTTTTTATGCTCTTAAAGGAAGTTTCAGGCTGGGAAGAGGCCAAAAGTGGATTCTTTGAAAGTAAACATAGTTTCAGAGATTTCTTCAGAAAAGTGGCTCAGGACACTTAATTTAACAGTTTCATGATGGTTTCATGAATATCTGCTGTTTTCAGCACTTTGATGCCTAGAGATGCATTTTCACTTGTTATGCTCTTAAAAGAAGTTTCAGGCTGGGAAGAGGCCAAAAGTGGATTCTTTGAAAGTAAACATAGTTTCAGAGATTTTCTTCAGAAAAGTGGCTCAGGACAGTTAATTTAACGGTTTCATGATGGTTTCATGAATATCTGCTGTTTTCTGCTCTTTACTGCCGAGAGATGCATTTTCACTTTTTATGCTTTTAAAATAAGTTTCAGGCCGGGAAGAGGCCAAAAGTAAATTTTTTAATGTAAACGTAGATTCAAAGATTTTCTTCAGAAAAGTGGCTCAGGACAGTTAAATTAACAGTTTCATGATGGTTTCATGAATATCTGCTGTTTTCAGCACTTTGCTGCCTAGAGATGCATTTTCACTTTTTATGCTCTTAAAAGAAGTTTCAGGCTGGGAAGAGGCCAAAAGTGGATTCTTTGAAAGTAAACATAGTTTCAGAGATGTTCTTCAGAAAAGTGGCTCAGGACAGTTAATTTAACAGTTTCATGATGTTTCATGAATATCTGCTGTTTTCAGCACTTTGATGCCTAGAGATGCATTTTCACTTTTTATGCTTTTAAAATAAGTTTCAGGCTGGGAAGAGGCCAAAAGTGGATTCTTTGAAAGTAAACATAGTTTCAGAGATTTCTACAGAAAAGTGGCTCAGGACAGTTAAATTAACAGTTTCATGATGGTTTCATGAATATCTGCTGTTTTCAGCACTTTGATGCCTAGAGATGCATTTTCACTTTTTATGCTTTTAAAATAAGTTTCAGGCCGGGAAGAGGCCAAAAGTAAATTTTTTTAATGTAAACGTAGATTCAAAGATTTTCTTCAGAAAAGTGGCTCAGGACAGTTAAATTAACAGTTTCATGATGGTTTCATGAATATCTGCTGTTTTCAGCACTTTACTGCCGAAAGATGCATTTTCACTTTTTATGCTTTTAAAATAAGTTCAGGCTGGGAAGAGGCCAAAAGTGGATTCTTGAAAGTAAACATAGTTTCAGAGATTTTCTTCAGAAAAGTGGCTCAGGACAGTTAATTTAACAGTTTCATGATGTTTTCATGAATATCTGCTGTTTTCAGCACTTGATGCCTAGAGATGCATTTTCACTTTTTATGCTTTTAAAATAAGTTCAGGCTGGGAAGAGGCCAAAAGTGGATTCTTTGAAAGTAAACATAGTTTCAGAGATTTTCTTCAGAAAAGTGGTTCAGGACAGTTAATTAATAGTTTCATGATGGTTTCATGAATTTCTGCTGTTTTCAGCTCTTTACTGCCGAGAGATGCATTTTCACTTTTTATGCTCTTAAAGGAAGTTTCAGGCTGGGAAGAGGCCAAAAGTGGATTCTTGAAAGTAAACATAGTTTCAGAGATTTTCTTCAGAAAAGTGGCTCAGGACACTTAATTTAACAGTTTCATGATGGTTTCATGAATATCTGCTGTTTTCAGCACTTTGATGCCTAGAGATGCATTTTCACTTGTTATGCTCTTAAAAGAAGTTTCAGGCTGGGAAGAGGCCAAAAGTGGATTCTTTGAAAGTAAACATAGTTTCAGAGATTTTCTTCAGAAAAGTGGCTCAGGACAGTTAATTTAACGGTTTCATGATGGTTTCATGAATATCTGCTGTTTTCTGCTCTTTACTGCCGAGAGATGCATTTTCACTTTTTATGCTTTTAAAATAAGTTTCAGGCCGGAAGAGGCCAAAAGTAAATTTTTAATGTAAACGTAGATTCAAAGATTTTCTTCAGAAAAGTGGCTCAGGACAGTTAAATTAACAGTTTCATGATGGTTTCATGAATATCTGCTGTTTTCAGCACTTTGATGCCTAGAGATGCATTTTCACTTTTTATGCTCTTAAAGGAAGTTTCAGGCTGGGAAGAGGCAAAAGTGGATTCTTTGAAAGTAAACATAGTTTCAGAGATTTTCTTCAGAAAAGTGGCTCAGGACAGTTAATTTAACGTTTTCATGATGGTTTCATGAATATCTGCTGTTTTTCTGCTCTTTACTGCCGAGAGATGCATTTTCACTTTTTATGCTCTTAAAGGAAGTTTCAGGCTGGGAAGAGGCCAAAAGTGATTCTTTGAAAGTAAACATAGTTTCAGAGATTTTCTTCAGAAAAGTGGCTCAGGACAGTTAATTTAACGGTTTCATGATGTTTCATGAATATCTGCTGTTTTCTGCTCTTTACTGCCTAGAGATGCATTTTCACTTTTTATGCTCTTAAAGGAAGTTTCAGGCTGGGAAGAGGCCAAAAGTGGATTCTTTGAAAGTAAACATAGTTCAGAGATTTTCTTCAGAAAAGTGGCTCAGGACAGTTAATTTAACGGTTTCATGATGGTTTCATGAATATCTGCTGTTTTCTGCTCTTTACTGCCGAGAGATGCATTTTCACTTTTTATGCTTTTAAATAAGTTTCAGGCGGGAAGAGGCCAAAAGTAAATTTTTAATGTAAACGTAGATTCAAAGATTTTCTTCAGAAAAGTGGCTCAGACAGTTAAATTAACAGTTTCATGATGGTTTCATGAATATCTGCTGTTTTCAGCACTTTGATGCCTAGAGATGCATTTTCACTTTTTATGCTCTTAAAGGAAGTTTCAGGCTGGGAAGAGGCCAAAAGTGGATTCTTTGAAAGTAAACATAGTTTCAGAGATTTTCTTCAGAAAAGTGGCTCAGACAGTTAATTTAACGGTTTCATGATGGTTTCATGAATATCTGCTGTTTTCTGCTCTTTACTGCCGAGAGATGCATTTTCACTTTTATGCTCTTAAAGGAAGTTTCAGGCTGGGAAGAGGCCAAAAGTGGATTCTTTGAAAGTAAACATAGTTTCAGAGATTTTCTTCAGAAAAGTGCTCAGGACAGTTAATTTAACAGTTTCATGATGGTTTCATGAATATCTGCTGTTTTCAGCACTTTGATGCCTAGAGATGAATTTTCACTTGTTATGCTCTTAAAAGAAGTTTCAGGCTGGGAAGAGGCCAAAAGTGGATTCTTTGAAAGTAAACATAGTTTCAGAGATTTTCTTCAGAAAAGTGGTTCAGGACAGTTAATTTAATAGTTTCATGATGGTTTCATGAATTTCTGCTGTTTTCAGCTCTTTACTGCCTAGAGATGCATTTTCACTTTTTATGCTCTTAAAGGAAGTTTCAGGATGGGAAGAGGCCAAAAGTGGATTCTTTGAAAGTAAACATAGTTTCAGAGATTTTCTTCAGAAAAGTGGCTCAGGACAGTTAATTTAACAGTTTCATGATGGTTTCATGAATATCTGCTGTTTTCAGCACTTTGATGCCTAGAGATGCATTTTCACTTTTTATGCTCTTAAAAGAAGTTTCAGGCTGGGAAGAGGCCAAAAGTGGATTCTTTGAAAGTAAACATAGTTTCAGAGATTTTCTTCAGAAAAGTGGCTCAGGACAGTTAATTTAACAGTTTCATGATGGTTTCATGAATATCTGCTGTTTTCAGCACTTTGATGCCTAGAGATGCATTTTCACTTGTTATGCTCTTAAAAGAAGTTTCAGGCTGGGAAGAGGCCAAAAGTGGATTCTTTGAAAGTAAACATAGTTTCAGAGATTTTCTTCAGAAAAGTGGCTCAGGACAGTTAATTTAACGGTTTCATGATGGTTTCATGAATATCTGCTGTTTTCTGCTCTTTACTGCCGAGAGATGCATTTTCACTTTTTATGCTTTTAAAATAAGTTTCAGGCCGGGAAGAGGCCAAAAGTAAATTTTTTAATGTAAACGTAGATTCAAAGATTTTCTTCAGAAAAGTGGCTCAGGACAGTTAAATTAACAGTTTCATGATGGTTTCATGAATATCTGCTGTTTTCAGCACTTTGATGCCTAGAGATGCATTTTCACTTTTTATGCTCTTAAAGGAAGTTTCAGGCTGGGAAGAGGCCAAAAGTGGATTCTTTGAAAGTAAACATAGTTTCAGAGATTTTCTTCAGAAAAGTGGCTCAGGACAGTTAATTTAATAGTTTCATGATGGTTTCATGAATTTCTGCTGTTTTCAGCTCTTTACTGCCGAGAGATGCATTTTCACTTTTTATGCTCTTAAAGGAAGTTTCAGGCTGGGAAGAGGCCAAAAGTGGATTCTTTGAAAGTAAACATAGTTTCAGAGATTTTCTTCAGAAAAGTGGCTCAGGACACTTAATTTAACAGTTTCATGATGGTTTCATGAATATCTGCTGTTTTCAGCACTTTGATGCCTAGAGATGCATTTTCACTTGTTATGCTCTTAAAAGAAGTTTCAGGCTGGGAAGAGGCCAAAAGTGGATTCTTTGAAAGTAAACATAGTTTCAGAGATTTTCTTCAGAAAAGTGGCTCAGGACAGTTAATTTAACGGTTTCATGATGGTTTCATGAATATCTGCTGTTTTCTGCTCTTTACTGCCGAGAGATGCATTTTCACTTTTTATGCTTTTAAAATAAGTTTCAGGCCGGGAAGAGGCCAAAAGTAAATTTTTTAATGTAAACGTAGATTCAAAGATTTTCTTCAGAAAAGTGGCTCAGGACAGTTAAATTAACAGTTTCATGATGGTTTCATGAATATCTGCTGTTTTCAGCACTTTGATGCCTAGAGATGCATTTTCACTTTTTATGCTCTTAAAGGAAGTTTCAGGCTGGGAAGAGGCCAAAAGTGGATTCTTTGAAAGTAAACATAGTTTCAGAGATTTTCTTCAGAAAAGTGGCTCAGGACAGTTAATTTAACGTTTTCATGATGGTTTCATGAATATCTGCTGTTTTCTGCTCTTTACTGCCGAGAGATGCATTTTCACTTTTTATGCTCTTAAAGGAAGTTTCAGGCTGGGAAGAGGCCAAAAGTGGATTCTTTGAAAGTAAACATAGTTTCAGAGATTTTCTTCAGAAAAGTGGCTCAGGACAGTTAATTTAACGGTTTCATGATGGTTTCATGAATATCTGCTGTTTTCTGCTCTTTACTGCCTAGAGATGCATTTTCACTTTTTATGCTCTTAAAGGAAGTTTCAGGCTGGGAAGAGGCCAAAAGTGGATTCTTTGAAAGTAAACATAGTTTCAGAGATTTTCTTCAGAAAAGTGGCTCAGGACAGTTAATTTAACGGTTTCATGATGGTTTCATGAATATCTGCTGTTTTCTGCTCTTTACTGCCGAGAGATGCATTTTCACTTTTTATGCTTTTAAAATAAGTTTCAGGCCGGGAAGAGGCCAAAAGTAAATTTTTTAATGTAAACGTAGATTCAAAGATTTTCTTCAGAAAAGTGGCTCAGGACAGTTAAATTAACAGTTTCATGATGGTTTCATGAATATCTGCTGTTTTCTGCTCTTTACTGCCGAGAGATGCATTTTCACTTTTTATGCTCTTAAAGGAAGTTTCAGGCTGGGAAGAGGCCAAAAGTGGATTCTTTGAAAGTAAACATAGTTTCAGAGATTTTCTTCAGAAAAGTGGTTCAGGACAGTTAATTTAATAGTTTCATGATGGTTTCATGAATTTCTGCTGTTTTCAGCTCTTTACTGCCGAGAGATGCATTTTCACTTGTTATGCTCTTAAAGGAAGTTTCAGGCTGGGAAGAGGCCAAAAGTGGATTCTTTGAAAATAAACATAGTTTCAGAGATTTTCTTCAGAAAAGTGGTTCAGGACAGTTAATTTAATAGTTTCATGATGGTTTCATGAATTTCTGCTGTTTTCAGCTCTTTACTGCCGAGAGATGCATTTTCACTTTTTATGCTCTTAAAGGAAGTTTCAGGCTGGGAAGAGGCCAAAAGTGGATTCTTTGAAAGTAAACATAGTTTCAGAGATTTTCTTCAGAAAAGTGGCTCAGGACAGTTAATTTAACGGTTTCATGATGGTTTCATGAATATCTGCTGTTTTCTGCTCTTTACTGCCTAGAGATGCATTTTCACTTTTTATGCTCTTAAAGGAAGTTTCAGGCTGGGAAGAGGCCAAAAGTGGATTCTTTGAAAGTAAACATAGTTTCAGAGATTTTCTTCAGAAAAGTGGCTCAGGACAGTTAATTTAACGGTTTCATGATGGTTTCATGAATATCTGCTGTTTTCTGCTCTTTACTGCCGAGAGATGCATTTTCACTTTTTATGCTTTTAAAATAAGTTTCAGGCCGGGAAGAGGCCAAAAGTAAATTTTTTAATGTAAACGTAGATTCAAAGATTTTCTTCAGAAAAGTGGCTCAGGACAGTTAAATTAACAGTTTCATGATGGTTTCATGAATATCTGCTGTTTTCTGCTCTTTACTGCCGAGAGATGCATTTTCACTTTTTATGCTCTTAAAGGAAGTTTCAGGCTGGGAAGAGGCCAAAAGTGGATTCTTTGAAAGTAAACATAGTTTCAGAGATTTTCTTCAGAAAAGTGGTTCAGGACAGTTAATTTAATAGTTTCATGATGGTTTCATGAATTTCTGCTGTTTTCAGCTCTTTACTGCCGAGAGATGCATTTTCACTTTTTATGCTCTTAAAGGAAGTTTCAGGCTGGGAAGAGGCCAAAAGTGGATTCTTTGAAAGTAAACATAGTTTCGGAGATTTTCTTCAGAAAAGTGGCTCAGGACAGTTAATTTAACAGTTTCATGATGGTTTCATGAATATCTGCTGTTTTCAGCACTTTGATGCCTAGAGATGCATTTTCACTTGTTATGCTCTTAAAAGAAGTTTCAGGCTGGGAAGAGGCCAAAAGTGGATTCTTTGAAAGTAAACATAGTTTCAGAGATTTTCTTCAGAAAAGTGGTTCAGGACAGTTAATTTAACAGCTTCATGATGGTTTCATGAATATCTGCTGTTTTCAGCACTTTGCTGCCTAGAGATGCATTTTCACTTTTTATGCTCTTAAAAGAAGTTTCAGGCTGGGAAGAGGCCAAAAGTGGATTCTTTGAAAGTAAACATAGTTTCAGAGATGTTCTTCAGAAAAGTGGCTCAGGACAGTTAATTTAACAGTTTCATGATGTTTCATGAATATCTGCTGTTTTCAGCACTTTGATGCCTAGAGATGCATTTTCACTTTTTATGCTTTTAAAATAAGTTTCAGGCTGGGAAGAGGCCAAAAGTGGATTCTTTGAAAGTAAACATAGTTTCAGAGATTTTCTACAGAAAAGTGGCTCAGGACAGTTAAATTAACAGTTTCATGATAGTTTCATGAATATCTGCTGTTTTCAGCACTTTGATGCCTAGAGATGCATTTTCACTTTTTATGCTTTTAAAATAAGTTTCAGGCCGGGAAGAGGCCAAAAGTAAATTTTTTAATGTAAACGTAGATTCAAAGATTTTCTTCAGAAAAGTGGCTCAGGACAGTTAAATTAACAGTTTCATGATGGTTTCATGAATATCTGCTGTTTTCAGCACTTTACTGCCGAAAGATGCATTTTCACTTTTTATGCTTTTAAAATAAGTTTCAGGCTGGGAAGAGGCCAAAAGTGGATTCTTTGAAAGTAAACATAGTTTCAGAGATTTTCTTCAGAAAAGTGGCTCAGGACAGTTAATTTAACAGTTTCATGATGTTTTCATGAATATCTGCTGTTTTCAGCACTTTGATGCCTAGAGATGCATTTTCACTTTTTATGCTTTTAAAATAAGTTTCAGGCTGGGAAGAGGCCAAAAGTGGATTCTTTGAAAGTAAACATAGTTTCAGAGATTTTCTTCAGAAAAGTGGTTCAGGACAGTTAATTTAATAGTTTCATGATGGTTTCATGAATTTCTGCTGTTTTCAGCTCTTTACTGCCGAGAGATGCATTTTCACTTTTTATGCTCTTAAAGGAAGTTTCAGGCTGGGAAGAGGCCAAAAGTGGATTCTTTGAAAGTAAACATAGTTTCAGAGATTTTCTTCAGAAAAGTGGCTCAGGACAGTTAATTTAACGGTTTCATGATGGTTTCATGAATATCTGCTGTTTTCTGCTCTTTACTGCCTAGAGATGCATTTTCACTTTTTATGCTCTTAAAGGAAGTTTCAGGCTGGGAAGAGGCCAAAAGTGGATTCTTTGAAAGTAAACATAGTTTCAGAGATTTTCTTCAGAAAAGTGGCTCAGGACAGTTAATTTAACGGTTTCATGATGGTTTCATGAATATCTGCTGTTTTCTGCTCTTTACTGCCGAGAGATGCATTTTCACTTTTTATGCTTTTAAAATAAGTTTCAGGCTGGGAAGAGGCCAAAAGTAAATTTTTTAATGTAAACGTAGATTCAAAGATTTTCTTCAGAAAAGTGGCTCAGGACAGTTAAATTAACAGTTTCATGATGGTTTCATGAATATCTGCTGTTTTCAGCACTTTGATGCCTAGAGATGCATTTTCACTTTTTATGCTCTTAAAGGAAGTTTCAGGCTGGGAAGAGGCCAAAAGTGGATTCTTTGAAAGTAAACATAGTTTCAGAGATTTTCTTCAGAAAAGTGGCTCAGGACAGTTAATTTAACGGTTTCATGATGGTTTCATGAATATCTGCTGTTTTCTGCTCTTTACTGCCGAGAGATGCATTTTCACTTTTTATGCTCTTAAAGGAAGTTTCAGGCTGGGAAGAGGCCAAAAGTGGATTCTTTGAAAGTAAACATAGTTTCAGAGATTTTCTTCAGAAAAGTGGCTCAGGACAGTTAATTTAACAGTTTCATGATGGTTTCATGAATATCTGCTGTTTTCAGCACTTTGATGCCTAGAGATGAATTTTCACTTGTTATGCTCTTAAAAGAAGTTTCAGGCTGGGAAGAGGCCAAAAGTGGATTCTTTGAAAGTAAACATAGTTTCAGAGATTTTCTTCAGAAAAGTGGTTCAGGACAGTTAATTTAATAGTTTCATGATGGTTTCATGAATTTCTGCTGTTTTCAGCTCTTTACTGCCGAGAGATGCATTTTCACTTTTTATGCTCTTAAAGGAAGTTTCAGGCTGGGAAGAGGCCAAAAGTGGATTCTTTGAATGTAAACATAGTTTCAGAGATTTTCTTCAGAAAAGTGGCTCAGGACAGTTAATTTAACGGTTTCATGATGGTTTCATGAATATCTGCTGTTTTCTGCTCTTTACTGCCTAGAGATGCATTTTCACTTTTTATGCTCTTAAAGGAAGTTTCAGGCTGGGAAGAGGCCAAAAGTGGATTCTTTGAAAGTAAACATAGTTTCAGAGATTTTCTTCAGAAAAGTGGCTCAGGACAGTTAATTTAACGGTTTCATGATGGTTTCATGAATATCTGCTGTTTTCTGCTCTTTACTGCCGAGAGATGCATTTTCACTTTTTATGCTTTTAAAATAAGTTTCAGGCCGGGAAGAGGCCAAAAGTAAATTTTTTAATGTAAACGTAGATTCAAAGATTTTCTTCAGAAAAGTGGCTCAGGACAGTTAAATTAACAGTTTCATGATGGTTTCATGAATATCTGCTGTTTTCTGCTCTTTACTGCCGAGAGATGCATTTTCACTTTTTATGCTCTTAAAGGAAGTTTCAGGCTGGGAAGAGGCCAAAAGTGGATTCTTTGAAAGTAAACATAGTTTCAGAGATTTTCTTCAGAAAAGTGGTTCAGGACAGTTAATTTAATAGTTTCATGATGGTTTCATGAATTTCTGCTGTTTTCAGCTCTTTACTGCCGAGAGATGCATTTTCACTTTTTATGCTCTTAAAGGAAGTTTCAGGCTGGGAAGAGGCCAAAAGTGGATTCTTTGAAAGTAAACATAGTTTCGGAGATTTTCTTCAGAAAAGTGGCTCAGGACAGTTAATTTAACGGTTTCATGATGGTTTCATGAATATCTGCTGTTTTCAGCACTTTGATGCCTAGAGATGCATTTTCACTTGTTATGCTCTTAAAAGAAGTTTCAGGCTGGGAAGAGGCCAAAAGTGGATTCTTTGAAAGTAAACATAGTTTCAGAGATTTTCTTCAGAAAAGTGGTTCAGGACAGTTAATTTAACAGTTTCATGATGGTTTCATGAATATCTGCTGTTTTCAGCACTTTGCTGCCTAGAGATGCATTTTCACTTTTTATGCTCTTAAAAGAAGTTTCAGGCTGGGAAGAGGCCAAAAGTGGATTCTTTGAAAGTAAACATAGTTTCAGAGATGTTCTTCAGAAAAGTGGCTCAGGACAGTTAATTTAACAGTTTCATGATGTTTCATGAATATCTGCTGTTTTCAGCACTTTGATGCCTAGAGATGCATTTTCACTTTTTATGCTTTTAAAATAAGTTTCAGGCTGGGAAGAGGCCAAAAGTGGATTCTTTGAAAGTAACATAGTTTTCAGAGATTTTCTACAGAAAAGTGGCTCAGGACAGTTAAATTAACAGTTTCATGATGGTTTCATGAATATCTGCTGTTTCAGCACTTTGATGCCTAGAGATGCATTTTCACTTTTATGCTTTTAAAATAAGTTTCAGGCCGGAGAGGCCAAAAGTAAATTTTTTAATGTAAACGTAGATCAAAGATTTTCTTCAGAAAAGTGGCTCAGGACAGTTAAATTAACAGTTTCATGATGGTTTCATGAATATCTGCTGTTTTCAGCACTTTACTGCCGAAAGATGCATTTTCACTTTTTATGCTTTTAAAATAAGTTTCAGGCTGGGAAGAGGCCAAAAGTGGATTCTTTGAAAGTAAACATAGTTTCAGAGATTTTCTTCAGAAAAGTGGCTCAGGACAGTTAATTTACAGTTTCATGATGTTTTCATTAATATCTGCTGTTTTCAGCACTTTGATGCCTAGAGATGCATTTTCACTTTTTATGCTTTTAAAATAAGTTTCAGGCTGGGAAGAGGGCCAAAAGTGGATTCTTTGAAAGTAAACATAGTTTCAGAGATTTTCTTCAGAAAAGTGGTTCAGGACAGTTAATTTAATAGTTTCATGATGGTTTCATGAATTTCTGCTGTTTTCAGCTCTTTACTGCCGAGAGATGCATTTTCACTTTTTATGCTCTTAAAGGAAGTTTCAGGCTGGGAAGAGGCCAAAAGTGGATTCTTTGAAAGTAAACATAGTTTCAGAGATTTTCTTCAGAAAAGTGGCTCAGGACAGTTAATTTAACGGTTTCATGATGGTTTCATGAATATCTGCTGTTTTCTGCTCTTTACTGCCGAGAGATGCATTTTCACTTTTTATGCTCTTAAAGGAAGTTTCAGGCTGGAAGAGGCCAAAAGTGGATTCTTTGAAAGTAAACATAGTTCAGAGATTTTCTTCAGAAAAGTGGCTCAAGACAGTTAATTTAACGGTTTCATGATGGTTTCATGAATATCTGCTGTTTTCTGCTCTTTACTGCCGAGAGATGCATTTTCACTTTTTATGCTTTAAAATAAGTTTCAGGCCGGGAAGAGGCCAAAAGTACATTTTTAATGTAAACGTAGATTCAAAGATTTTCTCAGAAAAGTGGCTCAGGACAGTTAAATTAACAGTTTCATGATGGTTTCATGAATATCTGCTGTTTTCAGCACTTTGATGCCTAGAGATGCATTTTCACTTTTATGCTCTTAAAGGAAGTTTCAGGCTGAGGAAGAGGCCAAAAGTGGATTCTTTGAAAGTAAACATAGTTTCAGAGATTTTCTTCAGAAAGTGGCTCAGGACAGTTAATTTAACGGTTTCATGATGGTTTCATGAATATCTGCTGTTTTCTGCTCTTTACTGCCGAGAGATGCATTTTCACTTTTTATGCTCTTAAAGGAAGTTCAGGCTGGGAAGAGGCCAAAAGTGGATTCTTTGAAAGTAAACATAGTTTCAGAGATTTTCTTCAGAAAAGTGGCTCAGGACAGTTAATTTAACAGTTTCATGATGGTTTCATGAATATCTGCTGTTTTCAGCACTTTGATGCCTAGAGATGAATTTTCACTTGTTATGCTCTTAAAAGAAGTTTCAGGCTGGAAGAGGCCAAAAGTGGATTCTTTGAAAGTAAACATAGTTTCAGAGATTTTCTTCAGAAAGTGGTTCAGGACAGTTAATTTAATAGTTTCATGATGGTTTCATGAATTTCTGCTGTTTTCAGCTCTTTACTGCCGAGAGATGCATTTTCACTTTTTATTGCTCTTAAAGGAAGTTTCAGGCTGGGAAGAGGCCAAAGTGGATTCTTTGAAAGTAAACATAGTTTCAGAGATTTTCTTCAGAAAAGTGGCTCAGGACAGTTAATTTAACGGTTTCATGATGTTTCATGAATATCTGCTGTTTTCTGCTCTTTACTGCCTAGAGATGCATTTTCACTTTTTATGCTCTTAAAGGAAGTTTCAGGCTGGAAGAGGCCAAAAGTGGATTCTTTGAAAGTAAACATAGTTTCAGAGATTTTCTTCAGAAAAGTGGCTCAGGACAGTAATTTAACGGTTTCATGATGGTTTCATGAATATCTGCTGTTTTCTGCTCTTTACTGCCGAGAGATGCATTTTCACTTTTTATGCTTTTAAAATAAGTTTCAGGCCGGGAAGAGGCCAAAAGTAAATTTTTTAATGTAACGTAGATTCAAAGATTTTCTTCAGAAAAGTGGCTCAGGACAGTTAAATTAACAGTTTCATGATGGTTTCATGAATATCTGCTGTTTTCTGCTCTTTACTGCCGAGAGATGCATTTTCACTTTTTATGCTCTTAAAGGAAGTTTCAGGCTGGGAAGAGGCCAAAAGTGGATTCTTTGAAAGTAAACATAGTTTCAGAGATTTTCTTCAGAAAAGTGGTTCAGGACAGTTAATTTAATAGTTTCATGATGGTTTCATGAATTTCTGCTGTTTTCAGCTCTTTACTGCCGAGAGATGCATTTTCACTTTTTATGCTCTTAAAGGAAGTTTCAGGCTGGGAAGAGGCCAAAAGTGGATTAGAGGCCAAAAGTGGATTCTTTGAAAGTAAACATAGTTTCAGAGATTTTCTTCAGAAAAGTGGCTCAGGACAGTTAATTTAACGGTTTCATGATGGTTTCATGAATATCTGCTGTTTTCTGCTCTTTACTGCCTAGAGATGCATTTTCACTTTTTATGCTCTTAAAGGAAGTTTCAGGCTGGGAAGAGGCCAAAAGTGGATTCTTTGAAAGTAAACATAGTTTCAGAGATTTTCTTCAGAAAAGTGGCTCAGGACAGTTAATTTAACGGTTTCATGATGGTTTCATGAATATCTGCTGTTTTCTGCTCTTTACTGCCGAGAGATGCATTTTCACTTTTTATGCTTTTAAAATAAGTTTCAGGCCGGGAAGAGGCCAAAAGTAAATTTTTTAATGTAAACGTAGATTCAAAGATTTTCTTCAGAAAAGTGGCTCAGGACAGTTAAATTAACAGTTTCATGATGGTTTCATGAATATCTGCTGTTTTCTGCTCTTTACTGCCGAGAGATGCATTTTCACTTTTTATGCTCTTAAAGGAAGTTTCAGGCTGGGAAGAGGCCAAAAGTGGATTCTTTGAAAGTAAACATAGTTTCAGAGATTTTCTTCAGAAAAGTGGTTCAGGACAGTTAATTTAATAGTTTCATGATGGTTTCATGAATTTCTGCTGTTTTCAGCTCTTTACTGCCGAGAGATGCATTTTCACTTTTTATGCTCTTAAAGGAAGTTTCAGGCTGGGAAGAGGCCAAAAGTGGATTCTTTGAAAGTAAACATAGTTTCGGAGATTTTCTTCAGAAAAGTGGCTCAGGACAGTTAATTTAACAGTTTCATGATGGTTTCATGAATATCTGCTGTTTTCAGCACTTTGATGCCTAGAGATGCATTTTCACTTGTTATGCTCTTAAAAGAAGTTTCAGGCTGGGAAGAGGCCAAAAGTGGATTCTTTGAAAGTAAACATAGTTTCAGAGATTTTCTTCAGAAAAGTGGTTCAGGACAGTTAATTTAACAGTTTCATGATGGTTTCATGAATATCTGCTGTTTTCAGCACTTTGCTGCCTAGAGATGCATTTTCACTTTTTATGCTCTTAAAAGAAGTTTCAGGCTGGGAAGAGGCCAAAAGTGGATTCTTTGAAAGTAAACATAGTTTCAGAGATGTTCTTCAGAAAAGTGGCTCAGGACAGTTAATTTAACAGTTTCATGATGTTTCATGAATATCTGCTGTTTTCAGCACTTTGATGCCTAGAGATGCATTTTCACTTTTTATGCTTTTAAAATAAGTTTCAGGCTGGGAAGAGGCCAAAAGTGGATTCTTTGAAAGTAAACATAGTTTCAGAGATTTTCTACAGAAAAGTGGCTCAGGACAGTTAAATTAACAGTTTCATGATGGTTTCATGAATATCTGCTGTTTTCAGCACTTTGATGCCTAGAGATGCATTTTCACTTTTTATGCTTTTAAAATAAGTTTCAGGCCGGGAAGAGGCCAAAAGTAAATTTTTTAATGTAAACGTAGATTCAAAGATTTTCTTCAGAAAAGTGGCTCAGGACAGTTAAATTAACAGTTTCATGATGGTTTCATGAATATCTGCTGTTTTCAGCACTTTACTGCCGAAAGATGCATTTTCACTTTTTATGCTTTTAAAATAAGTTTCAGGCTGGGAAGAGGCCAAAAGTGGATTCTTTGAAAGTAAACATAGTTTCAGAGATTTTCTTCAGAAAAGTGGCTCAGGACAGTTAATTTAACAGTTTCATGATGTTTTCATGAATATCTGCTGTTTTCAGCACTTTGATGCCTAGAGATGCATTTTCACTTTTTATGCTTTTAAAATAAGTTTCAGGCTGGGAAGAGGCCAAAAGTGGATTCTTTGAAAGTAAACATAGTTTCAGAGATTTTCTTCAGAAAAGTGGTTCAGGACAGTTAATTTAATAGTTTCATGATGGTTTCATGAATTTCTGCTGTTTTCAGCTCTTTACTGCCGAGAGATGCATTTTCACTTTTTATGCTCTTAAAGGAAGTTTCAGGCTGGGAAGAGGCCAAAAGTGGATTCTTTGAAAGTAAACATAGTTTCAGAGATTTTCTTCAGAAAAGTGGCTCAGGACAGTTAATTTAACGGTTTCATGATGGTTTCATGAATATCTGCTGTTTTCTGCTCTTTACTGCCTAGAGATGCATTTTCACTTTTTATGCTCTTAAAGGAAGTTTCAGGCTGGGAAGAGGCCAAAAGTGGATTCTTTGAAAGTAAACATAGTTTCAGAGATTTTCTTCAGAAAAGTGGCTCAGGACAGTTAATTTAACGGTTTCATGATGGTTTCATGAATATCTGCTGTTTTCTGCTCTTTACTGCCGAGAGATGCATTTTCACTTTTTATGCTTTTAAAATAAGTTTCAGGCCGGGAAGAGGCCAAAAGTAAATTTTTTAATGTAAACGTAGATTCAAAGATTTTCTTCAGAAAAGTGGCTCAGGACAGTTAAATTAACAGTTTCATGATGGTTTCATGAATATCTGCTGTTTTCAGCACTTTGATGCCTAGAGATGCATTTTCACTTTTTATGCTCTTAAAGGAAGTTTCAGGCTGGGAAGAGGCCAAAAGTGGATTCTTTGAAAGTAAACATAGTTTCAGAGATTTTCTTCAGAAAAGTGGCTCAGGACAGTTAATTTAACGGTTTCATGATGGTTTCATGAATATCTGCTGTTTTCTGCTCTTTACTGCCGAGAGATGCATTTTCACTTTTTATGCTCTTAAAGGAAGTTTCAGGCTGGGAAGAGGCCAAAAGTGGATTCTTTGAAAGTAAACATAGTTTCAGAGATTTTCTTCAGAAAAGTGGCTCAGGACAGTTAATTTAACAGTTTCATGATGGTTTCATGAATATCTGCTGTTTTCAGCACTTTGATGCCTAGAGATGAATTTTCACTTGTTATGCTCTTAAAAGAAGTTTCAGGCTGGGAAGAGGCCAAAAGTGGATTCTTTGAAAGTAAACATAGTTTCAGAGATTTTCTTCAGAAAAGTGGCTCAGGACAGTTAATTTAACAGTTTCATGATGGTTTCATGAATATCTGCTGTTTTCAGCACTTTGATGCCTAGAGATGAATTTTCACTTGTTATGCTCTTAAAAGAAGTTTCAGGCTGGGAAGAGGCCAAAAGTGGATTCTTTGAAAGTAAACATAGTTTCAGAGATTTTCTTCAGAAAAGTGGCTCAGGACAGTTAATTTAACGGTTTCATGATGGTTTCATGAATATCTGCTGTTTTCTGCTCTTTACTGCCTAGAGATGCATTTTCACTTTTTATGCTCTTAAAGGAAGTTTCAGGCTGGGAAGAGGCCAAAAGTGGATTCTTTGAAAGTAAACATAGTTTCAGAGATTTTCTTCAGAAAAGTGGCTCAGGACAGTTAATTTAACGGTTTCATGATGGTTTCATGAATATCTGCTGTTTTCTGCTCTTTACTGCCGAGAGATGCATTTTCACTTTTTATGCTTTTAAAATAAGTTTCAGGCCGGGAAGAGGCCAAAAGTAAATTTTTTAATGTAAACGTAGATTCAAAGATTTTCTTCAGAAAAGTGGCTCAGGACAGTTAAATTAACAGTTTCATGATGGTTTCATGAATATCTGCTGTTTTCTGCTCTTTACTGCCGAGAGATGCATTTTCACTTTTTATGCTCTTAAAGGAAGTTTCAGGCTGGGAAGAGGCCAAAAGTGGATTCTTTGAAAGTAAACATAGTTTCAGAGATTTTCTTCAGAAAAGTGGTTCAGGACAGTTAATTTAATAGTTTCATGATGGTTTCATGAATTTCTGCTGTTTTCAGCTCTTTACTGCCGAGAGATGCATTTTCACTTTTTATGCTCTTAAAGGAAGTTTCAGGCTGGGAAGAGGCCAAAAGTGGATTCTTTGAAAGTAAACATAGTTTCAGAGATTTTCTTCAGAAAAGTGGCTCAGGACAGTTAATTTAACGGTTTCATGATGGTTTCATGAATATCTGCTGTTTTCTGCTCTTTACTGCCTAGAGATGCATTTTCACTTGTTATGCTCTTAAAAGAAGTTTCAGGCTGGGAAGAGGCCAAAAGTGGATTCTTTGAAAGTAAACATAGTTTCAGAGATTTTCTTCAGAAAAGTGGTTCAGGACAGTTAATTTAACAGTTTCATGATGGTTTCATGAATATCTGCTGTTTTCAGCACTTTGATGCCTAGAGATGCATTTTCACTTTTTATGCTTTTAAAATAAGTTTCAGGCCGGGAAGAGGCCAAAAGTAAATTTTTTAATGTAAACGTAGATTCAAAGATTTTCTTCAGAAAAGTGGCTCAGGACAGTTAAATTAACAGTTTCATGATGGTTTCATGAATATCTGCTGTTTTCAGCACTTTACTGCCGAAAGATGCATTTTCACTTTTTATGCTTTTAAAATAAGTTTCAGGCTGGGAAGAGGCCAAAAGTGGATTCTTTGAAAGTAAACATAGTTTCAGAGATTTTCTTCAGAAAAGTGGCTCAGGACAGTTAATTTAACAGTTTCATGATGTTTTCATGAATATCTGCTGTTTTCAGCACTTTGATGCCTAGAGATGCATTTTCACTTTTTATGCTTTTAAAATAAGTTTCAGGCTGGGAAGAGGCCAAAAGTGGATTCTTTGAAAGTAAACATAGTTTCAGAGATTTTCTACAGAAAAGTGGCTCAGGACAGTTAAATTAACAGTTTCATGATGGTTTCATGAATATCTGCTGTTTTCAGCACTTTGATGCCTAGAGATGCATTTTCACTTTTTATGCTTTTAAAATAAGTTTCAGGCCGGGAAGAGGCCAAAAGTAAATTTTTTAATGTAAACGTAGATTCAAAGATTTTCTTCAGAAAATTGGCTCAGGACAGTTAAATTAACAGTTTCATGATGGTTTCATGAATATCTGCTGTTTTCAGCACTTTGATGCCTAGAGATGCATTTTCACTTTTTATGCTCTTAAAGGAAGTTTCAGGCTGGGAAGAGGCCAAAAGTGGATTCTTTGAAAGTAAACATAGTTTCAGAGATTTTCTTCAGAAAAGTGGCTCAGGACAGTTAATTTAACGGTTTCATGATGGTTTCATGAATATCTGCTGTTTTCTGCTCTTTACTGCCGAGAGATGCATTTTCACTTTTTATGCTCTTAAAGGAAGTTTCAGGCTGGGAAGAGGCCAAAAGTGGATTCTTTGAAAGTAAACATAGTTTCAGAGATTTTCTTCAGAAAAGTGGCTCAGGACAGTTAACTTAACGGTTTCATGATGGTTTCATGAATATCTGCTGTTTTCAGCACTTTGATGCCTAGAGATGCATTTTCACTTGTTATGCTCTTAAAATAAGTTTCAGGCTGGGAAGAGGCCAAAAGTGGATTCTTTGAAAGTAAACATAGTTTCAGAGATTTTCTTCAGAAAGTGGCTCAGGACAGTTAATTTAACAGTTTCATGATGGTTTCATGAATATCTGCTGTTTTCAGCACTTTGATGCCTAGAGATGCATTTTCACTTGTTATGCTCTTAAAAGAAGTTTCAGGCTGGGAAGAGGCCAAAAGTGGATTCTTTGAAAGTAAACATAGTTTCAGAGATTTTCTTCAGAAAAGTGGCTCAGGACAGTTAATTTAACAGTTTCATGATGGTTTCATGAATATCTGCTGTTTTCAGCACTTTGATGCCTAGAGATGCATTTTCACTTGTTATGCTCTTAAAAGAAGTTTCAGGCTGGGAAGAGGCCAAAAGTGGATTCTTTGAAAGTAAACATAGTTTCAGAGATTTTCTTCAGAAAAGTGGTTCAGGACAGTTAATTTAATAGTTTCATGATGGTTTCATGAATTTCTGCTGTTTTCAGCTCTTTACTGCCGAGAGATGCATTTTCACTTTTTATGCTCTTAAAGGAAGTTTCAGGCTGGGAAGAGGCCAAAAGTGGATTCTTTGAAAGTAAACATAGTTTCAGAGATTTTCTTCAGAAAAGTGGCTCAGGACACTTAATTTAACAGTTTCATGATGGTTTCATGAATATCTGCTGTTTTCAGCACTTTGATGCCTAGAGATGCATTTTCACTTCTTATGCTCTTAAAAGAAGTTTCAGGCTGGGAAGAGGCCAAAAGTGGATTCTTTGAAAGTAAACATAGTTTCAGAGATTTTCTTCAGAAAAGTGGCTCAGGACAGTTAATTTAACGGTTTCATGATGGTTTCATGAATATCTGCTGTTTTCTGCTCTTTACTGCCGAGAGATGCATTTTCACTTTTTATGCTTTTAAAATAAGTTTCAGGCCGGGAAGAGGCCAAAAGTAAATTTTTTAATGTAAACGTAGATTCAAAGATTTTCTTCAGAAAAGTGGCTCAGGACAGTTAATTTAACGGTTTCATGATGGTTTCATGAATATCTGCTGTTTTCTGCTCTTTACTGCCGAGAGATGCATTTTCACTTTTTATGCTCTTAAAGGAAGTTTCAGGCTGGGAAGAGGCCAAAAGTGGATTCTTTGAAAGTAAACATAGTTTCGGAGATTTTCTTCAGAAAAGTGGCTCAGGACAGTTAATTTAACAGTTTCATGATGGTTTCATGAATATCTGCTGTTATCAGCACTTTGATGCCTAGAGATGCATTTTCACTTTTTATGCTTTTAAAATAAGTTTCAGGCTGGGAAGAGGCCAAAAGTGGATTCTTTGAAAGTAAACATAGTTTCAGAGATTTTCTTCAGAAAAGTGGCTCAGGACAGTTAATTTAACGGTTTCATGATGGTTTCATGAATATCTGCTGTTTTCTGCTCTTTACTGCCGAGAGATGCATTTTCACTTTTTATGCTCTTAAAGGAAGTTTCAGGCTGGGAAGAGGCCAAAAGTGGATTCTTTGAAAGTAAACATAGTTTCAGAGATTTTCTTCAGAAAACTGGCTCAGGACAGTTAATTTAACGGTTTCATGATGGTTTCATGAATATCTGCTGTTTTCTGCTCTTTACTGCCAAGAGATGCATTTTCACTTTTTATGCTTTTAAAATAAGTTTCAGGCCGGGAAGAGGCCAAAAGTAAATTTTTTAATGTAAACGTAGATTCAAAGATTTTCTTCAGAAAAGTGGCTCAGGACAGTTAAATTAACAGTTTCATGATGGTTTCATGAATATCTGCTGTTTTCAGCACTTTGCTGCCTAGAGATGCATTTTCACTTTTTATGCTCTTAAAAGAAGTTTCAGGCTGGGAAGAGGCCAAAAGTGGATTCTTTGAAAGTAAACATAGTTTCAGAGATGTTCTTCAGAAAAGTGGCTCAGGACAGTTAATTTAACAGTTTCATGATGTTTTCATGAATATCTGCTGTTTTCAGCACTTTGATGCCTAGAGATGCATTTTCACTTTTTATGCTTTTAAAATAAGTTTCAGGCCGGGAAGAGGCCAAAAGTAAATTTTTTAATGTAAACGTAGATTCAAAGATTTTCTTCAGAAAAGTGGCTCAGGACAGTTAATTTAACAGTTTCATGATGGTTTCATGAATATCTGCTGTTATCAGCACTTTGATGCCTAGAGATGCATTTTCACTTTTTATGCTTTTAAAATAAGTTTCAGGCTGGGAAGAGGCCAAAAGTGGATTCTTTGAAAGTAAACATAGTTTCAGAGATTTTCTTCAGAAAAGTGGCTCAGGACAGTTAATTTAACGGTTTCATGATGGTTTCATGAATATCTGCTGTTTTCTGCTCTTTACTGCCGAGAGATGCATTTTCACTTTTTATGCTCTTAAAGGAAGTTTCAGGCTGGGAAGAGGCCAAAAGTGGATTCTTTGAAAGTAAACATAGTTTCAGAGATTTTCTTCAGAAAAGTGGCTCAGGACAGTTAACTTAACGGTTTCATGATGGTTTCATGAATATCTGCTGTTTTCAGCACTTTGATGCCTAGAGATGCATTTTCACTTGTTATGCTCTTAAAATAAGTTTCAGGCTGGGAAGAGGCCAAAAGTGGATTCTTTGAAAGTAAACATAGTTTCAGAGATTTTCTTCAGAAAAGTGGCTCAGGACAGTTAATTTAACGGTTTCATGATGGTTTCATGAATATCTGCTGTTTTCTGCTCTTTACTGCCGAGAGATGCATTTTCACTTTTTATGCTTTTAAAATAAGTTTCAGGCCGGGAAGAGGCCAAAAGTAAATTTTTTAATGTAAACGTAGATTCAAAGATTTTCTTCAGAAAAGTGGCTCAGGACAGTTAAATTAACAGTTTCATGATGGTTTCATGAATATCTGCTGTTTTCAGCACTTTACTGCCGAAAGATGCATTTTCACTTTTTATGCTTTTAAAATAAGTTTCAGGCCGGGAAGAGGCCAAAAGTAAATTTTTTAATGTAAACGTAGATTCAAAGATTTTCTTCAGAAAAGTGGCTCAGGACAGTTAAATTAACAGTTTCATGATGGTTTCATGAATATCTGCTGTTTTCAGCACTTTGCTGCCTAGAGATGCATTTTCACTTTTTATGCTCTTAAAAGAAGTTTCAGGCTGGGAAGAGGCCAAAAGTGGATTCTTTGAAAGTAAACATAGTTTCAGAGATGTTCTTCAGAAAAGTGGCTCAGGACAGTTAATTTAACAGTTTCATGATGTTTTCATGAATATCTGCTGTTTTCAGCACTTTGATGCCTAGAGATGCATTTTCACTTTTTATGCTTTTAAAATAAGTTTCAGGCTGGGAAGAGGCCAAAAGTGGATTCTTTGAAAGTAAACATAGTTTCAGAGATTTTCTTCAGAAAAGTGGCTCAGGACAGTTAATTTAACAGTTTCATGATGGTTTCATGAATATCTGCTGTTTTCAGCACTTTGATGCCTAGAGATGCATTTTCACTTGTTATGCTCTTAAAAGAAGTTTCAGGCTGGGAAGAGGCCAAAAGTGGATTCTTTGAAAGTAAACATAGTTTCAGAGATTTTCTTCAGAAAAGTGGCTCAGGACAGTTAATTTAACAGTTTCATGATGTTTTCATGAATATCTGCTGTTTTCAGCACTTTGATGCCTAGAGATGCATTTTCACTTTTTATGCTTTTAAAATAAGTTTCAGGCTGGGAAGAGGCCAAAAGTGGATTCTTTGAAAGTAAACATAGTTTCAGAGATTTTCTTCAGAAAAGTGGCTCAGGACAGTTAATTTAACGGTTTCATGATGGTTTCATGAATATCTGCTGTTTTCTGCTCTTTACTGCCGAGAGATGCATTTTCACTTTTTATGCTCTTAAAGGAAGTTTCAGGCTGGGAAGAGGCCAAAAGTGGATTCTTTGAAAGTAAACATAGTTTCAGAGATTTTCTTCAGAAAAGTGGCTCAGGACAGTTAACTTAACGGTTTCATGATGGTTTCATGAATATCTGCTGTTTTCAGCACTTTGATGCCTAGAGATGCATTTTCACTTGTTATGCTCTTAAAAGAAGTTTCAGGCTGGGAAGAGGCCAAAAGTGGATTCTTTGAAAGTAAACATAGTTTCAGAGATTTTCTTCAGAAAAGTGGCTCAGGACAGTTAATTTAACGGTTTCATGATGGTTTCATGAATATCTGCTGTTTTCTGCTCTTTACTGCCGAGAGATGCATTTTCACTTTTTATGCTTTTAAAATAAGTTTCAGGCCGGGAAGAGGCCAAAAGTAAATTTTTTAATGTAAACGTAGATTCAAAGATTTTCTTCAGAAAAGTGGCTCAGGACAGTTAAATTAACAGTTTCATGATGGTTTCATGAATATCTGCTGTTTTCTGCTCTTTACTGCCGAGAGATGCATTTTCACTTTTTATGCTCTTAAAGGAAGTTTCAGGCTGGGAAGAGGCCAAAAGTGGATTCTTTGAAAGTAAACATAGTTTCAGAGATTTTCTTCAGAAAAGTGGTTCAGGACAGTTAATTTAATAGTTTCATGATGGTTTCATGAATTTCTGCTGTTTTCAGCTCTTTACTGCCGAGAGATGCATTTTCACTTTTTATGCTCTTAAAGGAAGTTTCAGGCTGGGAAGAGGCCAAAAGTGGATTCTTTGAAAGTAAACATAGTTTCGGAGATTTTCTTCAGAAAAGTGGCTCAGGACAGTTAATTTAACAGTTTCATGATGGTTTCATGAATATCTGCTGTTTTCAGCACTTTGATGCCTAGAGATGCATTTTCACTTGTTATGCTCTTAAAAGAAGTTTCAGGCTGGGAAGAGGCCAAAAGTGGATTCTTTGAAAGTAAACATAGTTTCAGAGATTTTCTTCAGAAAAGTGGTTCAGGACAGTTAATTTAACAGTTTCATGATGGTTTCATGAATATCTGCTGTTTTCAGCACTTTGCTGCCTAGAGATGCATTTTCACTTTTTATGCTCTTAAAAGAAGTTTCAGGCTGGGAAGAGGCCAAAAGTGGATTCTTTGAAAGTAAACATAGTTTCAGAGATGTTCTTCAGAAAAGTGGCTCAGGACAGTTAATTTAACAGTTTCATGATGTTTCATGAATATCTGCTGTTTTCAGCACTTTGATGCCTAGAGATGCATTTTCACTTTTTATGCTTTTAAAATAAGTTTCAGGCTGGGAAGAGGCCAAAAGTGGATTCTTTGAAAGTAAACATAGTTTCAGAGATTTTCTTCAGAAAAGTGGCTCAGGACAGTTAATTTAACGGTTTCATGATGGTTTCATGAATATCTGCTGTTTTCTGCTCTTTACTGCCGAGAGATGCATTTTCACTTTTTATGCTCTCAAAGGAAGTTTCAGGCTGGGAAGAGGCCAAAAGTGGATTCTTTGAAAGTAAACATAGTTTCAGAGATTTTCTTCAGAAAAGTGGCTCAGGACAGTTAATTTAACGGTTTCATGATGGTTTCATGAATATCTGCTGTTTTCTGCTCTTTACTGCCGAGAGATGCATTTTCACTTTTTATGCTCTTAAAGGAAGTTTCAGGCTGGGAAGAGGCCAAAAGTGGATTCTTTGAAAGTAAACATAGTTTCGGAGATTTTCTTCAGAAAAGTGGCTCAGGACAGTTAATTTAACAGTTTCATGATGGTTTCATGAATATCTGCTGTTATCAGCACTTTGATGCCTAGAGATGCATTTTCACTTTTTATGCTTTTAAAATAAGTTTCAGGCTGGGAAGAGGCCAAAAGTGGATTCTTTGAAAGTAAACATAGTTTCAGAGATTTTCTTCAGAAAAGTGGCTCAGGACAGTTAATTTAACAGTTTCATGATGGTTTCATGAATATCTGCTGTTATCAGCACTTTGATGCCTAGAGATGCATTTTCACTTTTTATGCTTTTAAAATAAGTTTCAGGCTGGGAAGAGGCCAAAAGTGGATTCTTTGAAAGTAAACATAGTTTCAGAGATTTTCTTCAGAAAAGTGGCTCAGGACAGTTAATTTAACGGTTTCATGATGGTTTCATGAATATCTGCTGTTTTCTGCTCTTTACTGCCGAGAGATGCATTTTCACTTTTTATGCTCTTAAAGGAAGTTTCAGGCTGGGAAGAGGCCAAAAGTGGATTCTTTGAAAGTAAACATAGTTTCAGAGATTTTCTTCAGAAAACTGGCTCAGGACAGTTAATTTAACGGTTTCATGATGGTTTCATGAATATCTGCTGTTTTCTGCTCTTTACTGCCAAGAGATGCATTTTCACTTTTTATGCTTTTAAAATAAGTTTCAGGCCGGGAAGAGGCCAAAAGTAAATTTTTTAATGTAAACGTAGATTCAAAGATTTTCTTCAGAAAAGTGGCTCAGGACAGTTAATTTAACGGTTTCATGATGGTTTCATGAATATCTGCTGTTTTCTGCTCTTTACTGCCGAGAGATGCATTTTCACTTTTTATGCTCTTAAAGGAAGTTTCAGGCTGGGAAGAGGCCAAAAGTGGATTCTTTGAAAGTAAACATAGTTTCGGAGATTTTCTTCAGAAAAGTGGCTCAGGACAGTTAATTTAACAGTTTCATGATGGTTTCATGAATATCTGCTGTTATCAGCACTTTGATGCCTAGAGATGCATTTTCACTTTTTATGCTTTTAAAATAAGTTTCAGGCTGGGAAGAGGCCAAAAGTGGATTCTTTGAAAGTAAACATAGTTTCAGAGATTTTCTTCAGAAAAGTGGCTCAGGACAGTTAATTTAACAGTTTCATGATGGTTTCATGAATATCTGCTGTTATCAGCACTTTGATGCCTAGAGATGCATTTTCACTTTTTATGCTTTTAAAATAAGTTTCAGGCTGGGAAGAGGCCAAAAGTGGATTCTTTGAAAGTAAACATAGTTTCAGAGATTTTCTTCAGAAAAGTGGCTCAGGACAGTTAATTTAACGGTTTCATGATGGTTTCATGAATATCTGCTGTTTTCTGCTCTTTACTGCCGAGAGATGCATTTTCACTTTTTATGCTCTTAAAGGAAGTTTCAGGCTGGGAAGAGGCCAAAAGTGGATTCTTTGAAAGTAAACATAGTTTCAGAGATTTTCTTCAGAAAACTGGCTCAGGACAGTTAATTTAACGGTTTCATGATGGTTTCATGAATATCTGCTGTTTTCTGCTCTTTACTGCCAAGAGATGCATTTTCACTTTTTATGCTTTTAAAATAAGTTTCAGGCCGGGAAGAGGCCAAAAGTAAATTTTTTAATGTAAACGTAGATTCAAAGATTTTCTTCAGAAAAGTGGCTCAGGACAGTTAAATTAACAGTTTCATGATGGTTTCATGAATATCTGCTGTTTTCAGCACTTTGCTGCCTAGAGATGCATTTTCACTTTTTATGCTCTTAAAAGAAGTTTCAGGCTGGGAAGAGGCCAAAAGTGGATTCTTTGAAAGTAAACATAGTTTCAGAGATGTTCTTCAGAAAAGTGGCTCAGGACAGTTAATTTAACAGTTTCATGATGTTTTCATGAATATCTGCTGTTTTCAGCACTTTGATGCCTAGAGATGCATTTTCACTTTTTATGCTTTTAAAATAAGTTTCAGGCCGGGAAGAGGCCAAAAGTAAATTTTTTAATGTAAACGTAGATTCAAAGATTTTCTTCAGAAAAGTGGCTCAGGACAGTTAATTTAACAGTTTCATGATGGTTTCATGAATATCTGCTGTTATCAGCACTTTGATGCCTAGAGATGCATTTTCACTTTTTATGCTTTTAAAATAAGTTTCAGGCTGGGAAGAGGCCAAAAGTGGATTCTTTGAAAGTAAACATAGTTTCAGAGATTTTCTTCAGAAAAGTGGCTCAGGACAGTTAATTTAACGGTTTCATGATGGTTTCATGAATATCTGCTGTTTTCTGCTCTTTACTGCCGAGAGATGCATTTTCACTTTTTATGCTCTTAAAGGAAGTTTCAGGCTGGGAAGAGGCCAAAAGTGGATTCTTTGAAAGTAAACATAGTTTCAGAGATTTTCTTCAGAAAAGTGGCTCAGGACAGTTAACTTAACGGTTTCATGATGGTTTCATGAATATCTGCTGTTTTCAGCACTTTGATGCCTAGAGATGCATTTTCACTTGTTATGCTCTTAAAATAAGTTTCAGGCTGGGAAGAGGCCAAAAGTGGATTCTTTGAAAGTAAACATAGTTTCAGAGATTTTCTTCAGAAAAGTGGCTCAGGACAGTTAATTTAACGGTTTCATGATGGTTTCATGAATATCTGCTGTTTTCTGCTCTTTACTGCCGAGAGATGCATTTTCACTTTTTATGCTTTTAAAATAAGTTTCAGGCCGGGAAGAGGCCAAAAGTAAATTTTTTAATGTAAACGTAGATTCAAAGATTTTCTTCAGAAAAGTGGCTCAGGACAGTTAAATTAACAGTTTCATGATGGTTTCATGAATATCTGCTGTTTTCAGCACTTTACTGCCGAAAGATGCATTTTCACTTTTTATGCTTTTAAAATAAGTTTCAGGCCGGGAAGAGGCCAAAAGTAAATTTTTTAATGTAAACGTAGATTCAAAGATTTTCTTCAGAAAAGTGGCTCAGGACAGTTAAATTAACAGTTTCATGATGGTTTCATGAATATCTGCTGTTTTCAGCACTTTGCTGCCTAGAGATGCATTTTCACTTTTTATGCTCTTAAAAGAAGTTTCAGGCTGGGAAGAGGCCAAAAGTGGATTCTTTGAAAGTAAACATAGTTTCAGAGATGTTCTTCAGAAAAGTGGCTCAGGACAGTTAATTTAACAGTTTCATGATGTTTTCATGAATATCTGCTGTTTTCAGCACTTTGATGCCTAGAGATGCATTTTCACTTTTTATGCTTTTAAAATAAGTTTCAGGCTGGGAAGAGGCCAAAAGTGGATTCTTTGAAAGTAAACATAGTTTCAGAGATTTTCTTCAGAAAAGTGGCTCAGGACAGTTAATTTAACAGTTTCATGATGGTTTCATGAATATCTGCTGTTTTCAGCACTTTGATGCCTAGAGATGCATTTTCACTTGTTATGCTCTTAAAAGAAGTTTCAGGCTGGGAAGAGGCCAAAAGTGGATTCTTTGAAAGTAAACATAGTTTCAGAGATTTTCTTCAGAAAAGTGGCTCAGGACAGTTAATTTAACAGTTTCATGATGTTTTCATGAATATCTGCTGTTTTCAGCACTTTGATGCCTAGAGATGCATTTTCACTTTTTATGCTTTTAAAATAAGTTTCAGGCTGGGAAGAGGCCAAAAGTGGATTCTTTGAAAGTAAACATAGTTTCAGAGATTTTCTTCAGAAAAGTGGCTCAGGACAGTTAATTTAACGGTTTCATGATGGTTTCATGAATATCTGCTGTTTTCTGCTCTTTACTGCCGAGAGATGCATTTTCACTTTTTATGCTCTTAAAGGAAGTTTCAGGCTGGGAAGAGGCCAAAAGTGGATTCTTTGAAAGTAAACATAGTTTCAGAGATTTTCTTCAGAAAAGTGGCTCAGGACAGTTAACTTAACGGTTTCATGATGGTTTCATGAATATCTGCTGTTTTCAGCACTTTGATGCCTAGAGATGCATTTTCACTTGTTATGCTCTTAAAAGAAGTTTCAGGCTGGGAAGAGGCCAAAAGTGGATTCTTTGAAAGTAAACATAGTTTCAGAGATTTTCTTCAGAAAAGTGGCTCAGGACAGTTAATTTAACGGTTTCATGATGGTTTCATGAATATCTGCTGTTTTCTGCTCTTTACTGCCGAGAGATGCATTTTCACTTTTTATGCTTTTAAAATAAGTTTCAGGCCGGGAAGAGGCCAAAAGTAAATTTTTTAATGTAAACGTAGATTCAAAGATTTTCTTCAGAAAAGTGGCTCAGGACAGTTAAATTAACAGTTTCATGATGGTTTCATGAATATCTGCTGTTTTCTGCTCTTTACTGCCGAGAGATGCATTTTCACTTTTTATGCTCTTAAAGGAAGTTTCAGGCTGGGAAGAGGCCAAAAGTGGATTCTTTGAAAGTAAACATAGTTTCAGAGATTTTCTTCAGAAAAGTGGTTCAGGACAGTTAATTTAATAGTTTCATGATGGTTTCATGAATTTCTGCTGTTTTCAGCTCTTTACTGCCGAGAGATGCATTTTCACTTTTTATGCTCTTAAAGGAAGTTTCAGGCTGGGAAGAGGCCAAAAGTGGATTCTTTGAAAGTAAACATAGTTTCGGAGATTTTCTTCAGAAAAGTGGCTCAGGACAGTTAATTTAACAGTTTCATGATGGTTTCATGAATATCTGCTGTTTTCAGCACTTTGATGCCTAGAGATGCATTTTCACTTGTTATGCTCTTAAAAGAAGTTTCAGGCTGGGAAGAGGCCAAAAGTGGATTCTTTGAAAGTAAACATAGTTTCAGAGATTTTCTTCAGAAAAGTGGTTCAGGACAGTTAATTTAACAGTTTCATGATGGTTTCATGAATATCTGCTGTTTTCAGCACTTTGCTGCCTAGAGATGCATTTTCACTTTTTATGCTCTTAAAAGAAGTTTCAGGCTGGGAAGAGGCCAAAAGTGGATTCTTTGAAAGTAAACATAGTTTCAGAGATGTTCTTCAGAAAAGTGGCTCAGGACAGTTAATTTAACAGTTTCATGATGTTTCATGAATATCTGCTGTTTTCAGCACTTTGATGCCTAGAGATGCATTTTCACTTTTTATGCTTTTAAAATAAGTTTCAGGCTGGGAAGAGGCCAAAAGTGGATTCTTTGAAAGTAAACATAGTTTCAGAGATTTTCTACAGAAAAGTGGCTCAGGACAGTTAAATTAACAGTTTCATGATGGTTTCATGAATATCTGCTGTTTTCAGCACTTTGATGCCTAGAGATGCATTTTCACTTTTTATGCTTTTAAAATAAGTTTCAGGCCGGGAAGAGGCCAAAAGTAAATTTTTTAATGTAAACGTAGATTCAAAGATTTTCTTCAGAAAAGTGGCTCAGGACAGTTAAATTAACAGTTTCATGATGGTTTCATGAATATCTGCTGTTTTCAGCACTTTACTGCCGAAAGATGCATTTTCACTTTTTATGCTTTTAAAATAAGTTTCAGGCTGGGAAGAGGCCAAAAGTGGATTCTTTGAAAGTAAACATAGTTTCAGAGATTTTCTTCAGAAAAGTGGCTCAGGACAGTTAATTTAACAGTTTCATGATGTTTTCATGAATATCTGCTGTTTTCAGCACTTTGATGCCTAGAGATGCATTTTCACTTTTTATGCTTTTAAAATAAGTTTCAGGCTGGGAAGAGGCCAAAAGTGGATTCTTTGAAAGTAAACATAGTTTCAGAGATTTTCTACAGAAAAGTGGCTCAGGACAGTTAAATTAACAGTTTCATGATGGTTTCATGAATATCTGCTGTTTTCAGCACTTTGATGCCTAGAGATGCATTTTCACTTTTTATGCTTTTAAAATAAGTTTCAGGCCGGGAAGAGGCCAAAAGTAAATTTTTTAATGTAAACGTAGATTCAAAGATTTTCTTCAGAAAAGTGGCTCAGGACAGTTAAATTAACAGTTTCATGATGGTTTCATGAATATCTGCTGTTTTCAGCACTTTGATGCCTAGAGATGCATTTTCACTTTTTATGCTCTTAAAGGAAGTTTCAGGCTGGGAAGAGGCCAAAAGTGGATTCTTTGAAAGTAAACATAGTTTCAGAGATTTTCTTCAGAAAAGTGGCTCAGGACAGTTAATTTAACGGTTTCATGATGGTTTCATGAATATCTGCTGTTTTCTGCTCTTTACTGCCGAGAGATGCATTTTCACTTTTTATGCTCTTAAAGGAAGTTTCAGGCTGGGAAGAGGCCAAAAGTGGATTCTTTGAAAGTAAACATAGTTTCAGAGATTTTCTTCAGAAAAGTGGCTCAGGACAGTTAATTTAACAGTTTCATGATGGTTTCATGAATATCTGCTGTTTTCAGCACTTTGATGCCTAGAGATGCATTTTCACTTTTTATGCTCTTAAAAGAAGTTTCAGGCTGGGAAGAGGCCAAAAGTGGATTCTTTGAAAGTAAACATAGTTTCAGAGATTTTCTTCAGAAAAGTGGCTCAGGACAGTTAATTTAACAGTTTCATGATGGTTTCATGAATATCTGCTGTTTTCAGCACTTTGATGCCTAGAGATGCATTTTCACTTGTTATGCTCTTAAAAGAAGTTTCAGGCTGGGAAGAGGCCAAAAGTGGATTCTTTGAAAGTAAACATAGTTTCAGAGATTTTCTTCAGAAAAGTGGTTCAGGACAGTTAATTTAATAGTTTCATGATGGTTTCATGAATTTCTGCTGTTTTCAGCTCTTTACTGCCGAGAGATGCATTTTCACTTTTTATGCTCTTAAAGGAAGTTTCAGGCTGGGAAGAGGCCAAAAGTGGATTCTTTGAAAGTAAACATAGTTTCAGAGATTTTCTTCAGAAAAGTGGCTCAGGACACTTAATTTAACAGTTTCATGATGGTTTCATGAATATCTGCTGTTTTCAGCACTTTGATGCCTAGAGATGCATTTTCACTTCTTATGCTCTTAAAAGAAGTTTCAGGCTGGGAAGAGGCCAAAAGTGGATTCTTTGAAAGTAAACATAGTTTCAGAGATTTTCTTCAGAAAAGTGGCTCAGGACAGTTAATTTAACGGTTTCATGATGGTTTCATGAATATCTGCTGTTTTCTGCTCTTTACTGCCGAGAGATGCATTTTCACTTTTTATGCTCTTAAAGGAAGTTTCAGGCTGGGAAGAGGCCAAAAGTGGATTCTTTGAAAGTAAACATAGTTTCAGAGATTTTCTTCAGAAAAGTGGCTCAGGACAGTTAATTTAACGGTTTCATGATGGTTTCATGAATATCTGCTGTTTTCTGCTCTTTACTGCCGAGAGATGCATTTTCACTTTTTATGCTCTTAAAGGAAGTTTCAGGCTGGGAAGAGGCCAAAAGTGGATTCTTTGAAAGTAAACATAGTTTCGGAGATTTTCTTCAGAAAAGTGGCTCAGGACAGTTAATTTAACAGTTTCATGATGGTTTCATGAATATCTGCTGTTATCAGCACTTTGATGCCTAGAGATGCATTTTCACTTTTTATGCTTTTAAAATAAGTTTCAGGCTGGGAAGAGGCCAAAAGTGGATTCTTTGAAAGTAAACATAGTTTCAGAGATTTTCTTCAGAAAAGTGGCTCAGGACAGTTAATTTAACAGTTTCATGATGGTTTCATGAATATCTGCTGTTATCAGCACTTTGATGCCTAGAGATGCATTTTCACTTTTTATGCTTTTAAAATAAGTTTCAGGCTGGGAAGAGGCCAAAAGTGGATTCTTTGAAAGTAAACATAGTTTCAGAGATTTTCTTCAGAAAAGTGGCTCAGGACAGTTAATTTAACGGTTTCATGATGGTTTCATGAATATCTGCTGTTTTCTGCTCTTTACTGCCGAGAGATGCATTTTCACTTTTTATGCTCTTAAAGGAAGTTTCAGGCTGGGAAGAGGCCAAAAGTGGATTCTTTGAAAGTAAACATAGTTTCAGAGATTTTCTTCAGAAAACTGGCTCAGGACAGTTAATTTAACGGTTTCATGATGGTTTCATGAATATCTGCTGTTTTCTGCTCTTTACTGCCAAGAGATGCATTTTCACTTTTTATGCTTTTAAAATAAGTTTCAGGCCGGGAAGAGGCCAAAAGTAAATTTTTTAATGTAAACGTAGATTCAAAGATTTTCTTCAGAAAAGTGGCTCAGGACAGTTAAATTAACAGTTTCATGATGGTTTCATGAATATCTGCTGTTTTCAGCACTTTGCTGCCTAGAGATGCATTTTCACTTTTTATGCTCTTAAAAGAAGTTTCAGGCTGGGAAGAGGCCAAAAGTGGATTCTTTGAAAGTAAACATAGTTTCAGAGATGTTCTTCAGAAAAGTGGCTCAGGACAGTTAATTTAACAGTTTCATGATGTTTTCATGAATATCTGCTGTTTTCAGCACTTTGATGCCTAGAGATGCATTTTCACTTTTTATGCTTTTAAAATAAGTTTCAGGCCGGGAAGAGGCCAAAAGTAAATTTTTTAATGTAAACGTAGATTCAAAGATTTTCTTCAGAAAAGTGGCTCAGGACAGTTAATTTAACAGTTTCATGATGGTTTCATGAATATCTGCCGTTATCAGCACTTTGCTGCCTAGAGATGCATTTTCACTTTTTATGCTCTTAAAAGAAGTTTCAGGCTGGGAAGAGGCCAAAAGTGGATTCTTTGAAAGTAAACATAGTTTCAGAGATTTTCTACAGAAAAGTGGCTCAGGACAGTTAAATTAACAGTTTCATGATGGTTTCATGAATATCTGCTGTTTTCAGCACTTTGATGCCTAGAGATGCATTTTCACTTTTTATGCTTTTAAAATAAGTTTCAGGCCGGGAAGAGGCCAAAAGTAAATTTTTTAATGTAAACGTAGATTCAAAGATTTTCTTCAGAAAAGTGGCTCAGGACAGTTAAATTAACAGTTTCGTGATGGTTTCATGAATATCTGCTGTTTTCAGCACTTTACTGCCGAAAGATGCATTTTCACTTTTTATGCTTTTAAAATAAGTTTCAGGCTGGGAAGAGGCCAAAAGTGGATTCTTTGAAAGTAAACATAGTTTCAGAGATTTTCTTCAGAAAAGTGGCTCAGGACAGTTAATTTAACAGTTTCATGATGTTTTCATGAATATCTGCTGTTTTCAGCACTTTGATGCCTAGAGATGCATTTTCACTTTTTATGCTTTTAAAATAAGTTTCAGGCTGGGAAGAGGCCAAAAGTGGATTCTTTGAAAGTAAACATAGTTTCAGAGATTTTCTTCAGAAAAGTGGTTCAGGACAGTTAATTTAATAGTTTCATGATGGTTTCATGAATTTCTGCTGTTTTCAGCTCTTTACTGCCGAGAGATGCATTTTCACTTTTTATGCTCTTAAAGGAAGTTTCAGGCTGGGAAGAGGCCAAAAGTGGATTCTTTGAAAGTAAACATAGTTTCAGAGATTTTCTTCAGAAAAGTGGCTCAGGACAGTTAATTTAACGGTTTCATGATGGTTTCATGAATATCTGCTGTTTTCTGCTCTTTACTGCCTAGAGATGCATTTTCACTTTTTATGCTCTTAAAGGAAGTTTCAGGCTGGGAAGAGGCCAAAAGTGGATTCTTTGAAAGTAAACATAGTTTCAGAGATTTTCTTCAGAAAAGTGGCTCAGGACAGTTAATTTAACGGTTTCATGATGGTTTCATGAATATCTGCTGTTTTCCTGCTCTTTACTGCCGAGAGATGCATTTTCACTTTTTATGCTTTTAAAATAAGTTTCAGGCCGGGAAGAGGCCAAAAGTAAATTTTTTAATGTAAACGTAGATTCAAAGATTTTCTTCAGAAAAGTGGCTCAGGACAGTTAAATTAACAGTTTCATGATGGTTTCATGAATATCTGCTGTTTTCAGCACTTTGATGCCTAGAGATGCATTTTCACTTTTTATGCTCTTAAAGGAAGTTTCAGGCTGGGAAGAGGCCAAAAGTGGATTCTTTGAAAGTAAACATAGTTTCAGAGATTTTCTTCAGAAAAGTGGCTCAGGACAGTTAATTTAACGGTTTCATGATGGTTTCATGAATATCTGCTGTTTTCTGCTCTTTACTGCCGAGAGATGCATTTTCACTTTTTATGCTCTTAAAGGAAGTTTCAGGCTGGGAAGAGGCCAAAAGTGGATTCTTTGAAAGTAAACATAGTTTCAGAGATTTTCTTCAGAAAAGTGGCTCAGGACAGTTAATTTAACAGTTTCATGATGGTTTCATGAATATCTGCTGTTTTCAGCACTTTGATGCCTAGAGATGAATTTTCACTTGTTATGCTCTTAAAAGAAGTTTCAGGCTGGGAAGAGGCCAAAAGTGGATTCTTTGAAAGTAAACATAGTTTCAGAGATTTTCTTCAGAAAAGTGGTTCAGGACAGTTAATTTAATAGTTTCATGATGGTTTCATGAATTTCTGCTGTTTTCAGCTCTTTACTGCCGAGAGATGCATTTTCACTTTTTATGCTCTTAAAGGAAGTTTCAGGCTGGGAAGAGGCCAAAAGTGGATTCTTTGAAAGTAAACATAGTTTCAGAGATTTTCTTCAGAAAAGTGGTTCAGGACAGTTAATTTAATAGTTTCATGATGGTTTCATGAATTTCTGCTGTTTTCAGCTCTTTACTGCCGAGAGATGCATTTTCACTTTTTATGCTCTTAAAGGAAGTTTCAGGCTGGGAAGAGGCCAAAAGTGGATTCTTTGAAAGTAAACATAGTTTCAGAGATTTTCTTCAGAAAAGTGGCTCAGGACAGTTAATTTAACGGTTTCATGATGGTTTCATGAATATCTGCTGTTTTCTGCTCTTTACTGCCTAGAGATGCATTTTCACTTGTTATGCTCTTAAAAGAAGTTTCAGGCTGGGAAGAGGCCAAAAGTGGATTCTTTGAAAGTAAACATAGTTTCAGAGATTTTCTTCAGAAAAGTGGTTCAGGACAGTTAATTTAATAGTTTCATGATGGTTTCATGAATATCTGCTGTTTTCAGCACTTTGCTGCCTAGAGATGCATTTTCACTTTTTATGCTCTTAAAAGAAGTTTCAGGCTGGGAAGAGGCCAAAAGTGGATTCTTTGAAAGTAAACATAGTTTCAGAGATGTTCTTCAGAAAAGTGGCTCAGGACAGTTAATTTAACAGTTTCATGATGTTTCATGAATATCTGCTGTTTTCAGCACTTTGATGCCTAGAGATGCATTTTCACTTTTTATGCTTTTAAAATAAGTTTCAGGCTGGGAAGAGGCCAAAAGTGGATTCTTTGAAAGTAAACATAGTTTCAGAGATTTTCTACAGAAAAGTGGCTCAGGACAGTTAAATTAACAGTTTCATGATGGTTTCATGAATATCTGCTGTTTTCAGCACTTTGATGCCTAGAGATGCATTTTCACTTTTTATGCTTTTAAAATAAGTTTCAGGCCGGGAAGAGGCCAAAAGTAAATTTTTTAATGTAAACGTAGATTCAAAGATTTTCTTCAGAAAAGTGGCTCAGGACAGTTAAATTAACAGTTTCATGATGGTTTCATGAATATCTGCTGTTTTCAGCACTTTACTGCCGAAAGATGCATTTTCACTTTTTATTGCTTTTAAAATAAGTTTCAGGCTGGGAAGAGGCCAAAAGTGGATTCTTTGAAAGTAAACATAGTTTCAGAGATTTTCTTCAGAAAAGTGGCTCAGGACAGTTAATTTAACAGTTTCATGATGTTTTCATGAATATCTGCTGTTTTCAGCACTTTGATGCCTAGAGATGCATTTTCACTTTTTATGCTTTTAAAATAAGTTTCAGGCTGGGAAGAGGCCAAAAGTGGATTCTTTGAAAGTAAACATAGTTTCAGAGATTTTCTACAGAAAAGTGGCTCAGGACAGTTAAATTAACAGTTTCATGATGGTTTCATGAATATCTGCTGTTTTCAGCACTTTGATGCCTAGAGATGCATTTTCACTTTTTATGCTTTTAAAATAAGTTTCAGGCCGGGAAGAGGCCAAAAGTAAATTTTTTAATGTAAACGTAGATTCAAAGATTTTCTTCAGAAAATTGGCTCAGGACAGTTAAATTAACAGTTTCATGATGGTTTCATGAATATCTGCTGTTTTCAGCACTTTGATGCCTAGAGATGCATTTTCACTTTTTATGCTCTTAAAGGAAGTTTCAGGCTGGGAAGAGGCCAAAAGTGGATTCTTTGAAAGTAAACATAGTTTCAGAGATTTTCTTCAGAAAAGTGGCTCAGGACAGTTAATTTAACGGTTTCATGATGGTTTCATGAATATCTGCTGTTTTCTGCTCTTTACTGCCGAGAGATGCATTTTCACTTTTTATGCTCTTAAAGGAAGTTTCAGGCTGGGAAGAGGCCAAAAGTGGATTCTTTGAAAGTAAACATAGTTTCAGAGATTTTCTTCAGAAAAGTGGCTCAGGACAGTTAACTTAACGGTTTCATGATGGTTTCATGAATATCTGCTGTTTTCAGCACTTTGATGCCTAGAGATGCATTTTCACTTGTTATGCTCTTAAAATAAGTTTCAGGCTGGGAAGAGGCCAAAAGTGGATTCTTTGAAAGTAAACATAGTTTCAGAGATTTTCTTCAGAAAAGTGGCTCAGGACATTTAATTTAACAGTTTCATGATGGTTTCATGAATATCTGCTGTTTTCAGCACTTTGATGCCTAGAGATGCATTTTCACTTGTTATGCTCTTAAAAGAAGTTTCAGGCTGGGAAGAGGCCAAAAGTGGATTCTTTGAAAGTAAACATAGTTTCAGAGATTTTCTTCAGAAAAGTGGTTCAGGACAGTTAATTTAATAGTTTCATGATGGTTTCATGAATTTCTGCTGTTTTCAGCTCTTTACTGCCGAGAGATGCATTTTCACTTTTTATGCTCTTAAAGGAAGTTTCAGGCTGGGAAGAGGCCAAAAGTGGATTCTTTGAAAGTAAACATAGTTTCAGAGATTTTCTTCAGAAAAGTGGCTCAGGACACTTAATTTAACAGTTTCATGATGGTTTCATGAATATCTGCTGTTTTCAGCACTTTGATGCCTAGAGATGCATTTTCACTTCTTATGCTCTTAAAAGAAGTTTCAGGCTGGGAAGAGGCCAAAAGTGGATTCTTTGAAAGTAAACATAGTTTCAGAGATTTTCTTCAGAAAAGTGGCTCAGGACAGTTAATTTAACGGTTTCATGATGGTTTCATGAATATCTGCTGTTTTCTGCTCTTTACTGCCGAGAGATGCATTTTCACTTTTTATGCTCTCAAAGGAAGTTTCAGGCTGGGAAGAGGCCAAAAGTGGATTCTTTGAAAGTAAACATAGTTTCAGAGATTTTCTTCAGAAAAGTGGCTCAGGACAGTTAATTTAACGGTTTCATGATGGTTTCATGAATATCTGCTGTTTTCTGCTCTTTACTGCCGAGAGATGCATTTTCACTTTTTATGCTCTTAAAGGAAGTTTCAGGCTGGGAAGAGGCCAAAAGTGGATTCTTTGAAAGTAAACATAGTTTCGGAGATTTTCTTCAGAAAAGTGGCTCAGGACAGTTAATTTAACAGTTTCATGATGGTTTCATGAATATCTGCTGTTATCAGCACTTTGATGCCTAGAGATGCATTTTCACTTTTTATGCTTTTAAAATAAGTTTCAGGCTGGGAAGAGGCCAAAAGTGGATTCTTTGAAAGTAAACATAGTTTCAGAGATTTTCTTCAGAAAAGTGGCTCAGGACAGTTAATTTAACAGTTTCATGATGGTTTCATGAATATCTGCTGTTATCAGCACTTTGATGCCTAGAGATGCATTTTCACTTTTTATGCTTTTAAAATAAGTTTCAGGCTGGGAAGAGGCCAAAAGTGGATTCTTTGAAAGTAAACATAGTTTCAGAGATTTTCTTCAGAAAAGTGGCTCAGGACAGTTAATTTAACGGTTTCATGATGGTTTCATGAATATCTGCTGTTTTCTGCTCTTTACTGCCGAGAGATGCATTTTCACTTTTTATGCTCTTAAAGGAAGTTTCAGGCTGGGAAGAGGCCAAAAGTGGATTCTTTGAAAGTAAACATAGTTTCAGAGATTTTCTTCAGAAAACTGGCTCAGGACAGTTAATTTAACGGTTTCATGATGGTTTCATGAATATCTGCTGTTTTCTGCTCTTTACTGCCAAGAGATGCATTTTCACTTTTTATGCTTTTAAAATAAGTTTCAGGCCGGGAAGAGGCCAAAAGTAAATTTTTTAATGTAAACGTAGATTCAAAGATTTTCTTCAGAAAAGTGGCTCAGGACAGTTAAATTAACAGTTTCATGATGGTTTCATGAATATCTGCTGTTTTCAGCACTTTGCTGCCTAGAGATGCATTTTCACTTTTTATGCTCTTAAAAGAAGTTTCAGGCTGGGAAGAGGCCAAAAGTGGATTCTTTGAAAGTAAACATAGTTTCAGAGATGTTCTTCAGAAAAGTGGCTCAGGACAGTTAATTTAACAGTTTCATGATGTTTTCATGAATATCTGCTGTTTTCAGCACTTTGATGCCTAGAGATGCATTTTCACTTTTTATGCTTTTAAAATAAGTTTCAGGCCGGGAAGAGGCCAAAAGTAAATTTTTTAATGTAAACGTAGATTCAAAGATTTTCTTCAGAAAAGTGGCTCAGGACAGTTAATTTAACAGTTTCATGATGGTTTCATGAATATCTGCTGTTATCAGCACTTTGATGCCTAGAGATGCATTTTCACTTTTTATGCTTTTAAAATAAGTTTCAGGCTGGGAAGAGGCCAAAAGTGGATTCTTTGAAAGTAAACATAGTTTCAGAGATTTTCTTCAGAAAAGTGGCTCAGGACAGTTAATTTAACGGTTTCATGATGGTTTCATGAATATCTGCTGTTTTCTGCTCTTTACTGCCGAGAGATGCATTTTCACTTTTTATGCTCTTAAAGGAAGTTTCAGGCTGGGAAGAGGCCAAAAGTGGATTCTTTGAAAGTAAACATAGTTTCAGAGATTTTCTTCAGAAAAGTGGCTCAGGACAGTTAACTTAAACGGTTTCATGATGGTTTCATGAATATCTGCTGTTTTCAGCACTTTGATGCCTAGAGATGCATTTTCACTTGTTATGCTCTTAAAATAAGTTTCAGGCTGGGAAGAGGCCAAAAGTGGATTCTTTGAAAGTAAACATAGTTTCAGAGATTTTCTTCAGAAAAGTGGCTCAGGACAGTTAATTTAACGGTTTCATGATGGTTTCATGAATATCTGCTGTTTTCTGCTCTTTACTGCCGAGAGATGCATTTTCACTTTTTATGCTTTTAAAATAAGTTTCAGGCCGGGAAGAGGCCAAAAGTAAATTTTTTAATGTAAACGTAGATTCAAAGATTTTCTTCAGAAAAGTGGCTCAGGACAGTTAAATTAACAGTTTCATGATGGTTTCATGAATATCTGCTGTTTTCAGCACTTTACTGCCGAAAGATGCATTTTCACTTTTTATGCTTTTAAAATAAGTTTCAGGCCGGGAAGAGGCCAAAAGTAAATTTTTTAATGTAAACGTAGATTCAAAGATTTTCTTCAGAAAAGTGGCTCAGGACAGTTAAATTAACAGTTTCATGATGGTTTCATGAATATCTGCTGTTTTCAGCACTTTGCTGCCTAGAGATGCATTTTCACTTTTTATGCTCTTAAAAGAAGTTTCAGGCTGGGAAGAGGCCAAAAGTGGATTCTTTGAAAGTAAACATAGTTTCAGAGATGTTCTTCAGAAAAGTGGCTCAGGACAGTTAATTTAACAGTTTCATGATGTTTTCATGAATATCTGCTGTTTTCAGCACTTTGATGCCGAGAGATGCATTTTCACTTTTTATGCTCTTAAAGGAAGTTTCAGGCTGGGAAGAGGCCAAAAGTGGATTCTTTGAAAGTAAACATAGTTTCGGAGATTTTCTTCAGAAAAGTGGCTCAGGACAGTTAATTTAACAGTTTCATGATGGTTTCATGAATATCTGCTGTTTTCAGCACTTTGATGCCTAGAGATGCATTTCACTTGTTATGCTCTTAAAAGAAGTTTCAGGCTGGGAAGAGGCCAAAAGTGGATTCTTTGAAAGTAAACATAGTTTCAGAGATTTTCTTCAGAAAAGTGGTTCAGGACAGTTAATTTAACAGTTTCATGATGGTTTCATGAATATCTGCTGTTTTCAGCACTTTGCTGCCTAGAGATGCATTTTCACTTTTTATGCTCTTAAAAGAAGTTTCAGGCTGGGAAGAGGCCAAAAGTGGATTCTTTGAAAGTAAACATAGTTTCAGAGATGTTCTTCAGAAAAGTGGCTCAGGACAGTTAATTTAACAGTTTCATGATGTTTCATGAATATCTGCTGTTTTCAGCACTTTGATGCCTAGAGATGCATTTTCACTTTTTATGCTTTTAAAATAAGTTTCAGGCTGGGAAGAGGCCAAAAGTGGATTCTTTGAAAGTAAACATAGTTTCAGAGATTTTCTACAGAAAAGTGGCTCAGGACAGTTAAATTAACAGTTTCATGATGGTTTCATGAATATCTGCTGTTTTCAGCACTTTGATGCCTAGAGATGCATTTTCACTTTTTATGCTTTTAAAATAAGTTTCAGGCCGGGAAAGAGGCCAAAAGTAAATTTTTTAATGTAAACGTAGATTCAAAGATTTTCTTCAGAAAAGTGGCTCAGGACAGTTAAATTAACAGTTTCATGATGGTTTCATGAATATCTGCTGTTTTCAGCACTTTACTGCCGAAAGATGCATTTTCACTTTTTATGCTTTTAAAATAAGTTTCAGGCTGGGAAGAGGCCAAAAGTGGATTCTTTGAAAGTAAACATAGTTTCAGAGATTTTCTTCAGAAAAGTGGCTCAGGACAGTTAATTTAACAGTTTCATGATGTTTTCATGAATATCTGCTGTTTTCAGCACTTTGATGCCTAGAGATGCATTTTCACTTTTTATGCTTTTAAAATAAGTTTCAGGCTGGGAAGAGGCCAAAAGTGGATTCTTTGAAAGTAAACATAGTTTCAGAGATTTTCTACAGAAAAGTGGCTCAGGACAGTTAAATTAACAGTTTCATGATGGTTTCATGAATATCTGCTGTTTTCAGCACTTTGATGCCTAGAGATGCATTTTCACTTTTTATGCTTTTAAAATAAGTTTCAGGCCGGGAAGAGGCCAAAAGTAAATTTTTTAATGTAAACGTAGATTCAAAGATTTTCTTCAGAAAAGTGGCTCAGGACAGTTAAATTAACAGTTTCATGATGGTTTCATGAATATCCGCTGTTTTCAGCACTTTGATGCCTAGAGATGCATTTTCACTTTTTATGCTCTTAAAGGAAGTTTCAGGCTGGGAAGAGGCCAAAAGTGGATTCTTTGAAAGTAAACATAGTTTCAGAGATTTTCTTCAGAAAAGTGGCTCAGGACAGTTAATTTAACGGTTTCATGATGGTTTCATGAATATCTGCTGTTTTCTGCTCTTTACTGCCGAGAGATGCATTTTCACTTTTTATGCTCTTAAAGGAAGTTTCAGGCTGGGAAGAGGCCAAAAGTGGATTCTTTGAAAGTAAACATAGTTTCAGAGATTTTCTTCAGAAAAGTGGCTCAGGACAGTTAACTTAACGGTTTCATGATGGTTTCATGAATATCTGCTGTTTTCAGCACTTTGATGCCTAGAGATGCATTTTCACTTGTTATGCTCTTAAAATAAGTTTCAGGCTGGGAAGAGGCCAAAAGTGGATTCTTTGAAAGTAAACATAGTTTCAGAGATTTTCTTCAGAAAAGTGGCTCAGGACAGTTAATTTAACAGTTTCATGATGGTTTCATGAATATCTGCTGTTTTCAGCACTTTGATGCCTAGAGATGCATTTTCACTTTTTATGCTCTTAAAAGAAGTTTCAGGCTGGGAAGAGGCCAAAAGTGGATTCTTTGAAAGTAAACATAGTTTCAGAGATTTTCTTCAGAAAAGTGGCTCAGGACAGTTAATTTAACAGTTTCATGATGGTTTCATGAATATCTGCTGTTTTCAGCACTTTGATGCCT
>NW_027176514.1:37500-45498 GCF_023349555.1 Cebidichthys violaceus | reverse complement strand
TGCTTTAAGCAGAAGGTGATGCTGGGTGACCAGGGGGGTGCTGCGGAGGTCCTGTGGCCAGGAAAGGTGCCTGATTTCCGGGTGTGGATGAGTGGATGAGGCTGGTGCTGTGGGAGTGCTTTTCACACACTTTCTCCCACTATTTCGGTCTGCTTTAAGCAGAGGTGATGGAGGGTGACCAGGGGGATGCTGCGGAGGTCCTGTGGCCGGGATAGGTGCCTTATTTCCGGGTGTGGATGAGTGGATGAGGCTGGTGCTGTGGGAGTGCTTTTCTCACACTTTCTCCCACTATTTCGGTCTGCTTTAAGCAGAGGTGATGCTGGGTGACCAGGGGGGTGCTGCGGAGGTCCTGTGGCCAGGAAAGGTGCCTGATTTCCGGGTGTGGATGAGTGGATGAGGCTGGTGCTGTGGGAGTGCTTTTCACACACTTTCTCCCACTATTTCGGTCTGCTTTAAGCAGAGGTGATGGAGGGTGACCAGGGGGATGCTGCGGAGGTCCTGTGGCCGGGATAGGTGCCTGATTTCCGGGTGTGGATGAGTGGATGAGGCTGGTGCTGTGGGAGTGCTTTTCTCACACTTTCTCCCACTATTTCGGTCTGCTTTAAGCAGAGGTGATGCTGGGTGACCAGGGGGGTGCTGCGGAGGTCCTGTGGCCAGGAAAGGTGCCTGATTTCCGGGTGTGGATGAGTGGATGAGGCTGGTGCTGTGTGAGTGCTTTTCACACACTTTCTCCCACTATTTCGGGTTGCTTTAAGCAGAGGTGATGCTGGGTGACCAGGGAGATGCTGCGGAGGTCCTGTGGCCGGGAAAGGTGCCTGATTTCCGGGTGTGGATGAGTGGATGAGGCTGGTGCTGTGGGAGTGCTTTTCCCACACTTTCTCCCACTATTTCGGTCTGCTTTAAGCAGAGGTGGTGGAGGGTGACCAGGGGGATGCTGCGGAGGTCCTGTGGCCGGGATAGGTGCCTTATTTCCGGGTGTGGATGAGATGAGAGTGGGGGTGCTTTCCACACCCGAATTTATCCTTTCTCCCCTTCTGTTTTTCGGACCGTTTTGTGTCAGTGTTGCTGGGTGCCAGGGGGATGCTGTGGAGGTGTTTTATCCGGAAAAAGTGCTTTTTTCCGGGCGTGAGCGAGATGTGTGTCTGGGTGCTCTTCAGCCCGGACTTTGCCTTTCTCACCCTTCTTTTTTCAGGCCCTTTTGTGGCAGTGTTGCTGGGTGCCAGGGGGATGCTCTGGAGGAGGCCCACCCGGAAAAAGTGCTGTTTTCCGGGTGTGGGTGAGATGAGAGTGGGGGTGCTTTCCACGCCCGAATTTACCCTTTCTCCTCTTCTGTTTTTCTAGCCCTTTTGTGTCAGTGTTGGGGGGAGCCCAGGGGATGCTCTGGAGGTGTTTTACCGGGGAAAAAGTGCTTTTTTCCGGGCGTGAGCGAGATGTGTGTCTGGGTGCTCTTCAGCCCGGACTTTGCCTTTCTCACCCTTCTTTTTTCAGGCCCTTTTGTGGCAGTGTTGCTGGGTGCCAGGGGGATGCTCTGGAGGAGGCCCACCCGGGAAAAGTGCTCTTTTTCCGGGTGTGGAGGAGATGAGAGTGGGGATGCTTTCCACGCCCGAATTTACCCTTTCCCACCCTCCGTTTTTCGGGTCCTTTTGTGGGAGTGTTGCTGGGTGCCAGGGGGTTGCTCTGGAGGAGGCCCACCCGGAAAAAGTGCTGTTTTCCGGGTGTGGGTGAGATGAGAGTGGGGGGTGCTTTCCACGCCCGAATTTACCCTTTCTCACCATCCGTTTTTCGGGCCCTTTTGTGGGAGTGTTGGGGGGAGCCCAGGGGATGCTCTGGAGGTGAGTCACCCGGAAAAAGTGCTCGTTTTCCGGGTGTGGAAGGGATGAGAGTGGGGGTGCCTTCCACGCCCGAATTTACCCTTTCCCACCCTCCGTTTTTCGGGCCCTTTTGTGGGAGTGTTGCTGGGAGCCCAGGGGATGCTCTGGATGTGAGTCACCCGGAAAAAGTGCCATTTTCCGGGCGTGAGCGAGATGTGTGTCTGGGTGCTTTTCAGCCCAAACTTACCCTTTTTCACCCTCTTTTTTTCGGGTCCTTTTGTGGGAGTGTTGCTGGGTGCCAGGGGGTTGCTCTGGAGGAGGCCCACCCGGAAAAAGTGCTGTTTTCCGGGTGTGGGTGAGATGAGAGTGGGGGTGCTTTCCACGCCCGAATTTACCCTTTCTCACCATCCGTTTTTCGGGCCCTTTTGTGGGAGTGTTGGGGGGAGCCCAGGGGATGCTCTGGAGGTGAGTCACCCGGAAAAAGTGCTGTTTTCCGGGCGTGAGCGAGATGTGTGTCTGGGTGCTTTTCAGCCCGAACTTACCCTTTCCCACCCTCTTTTTTTCGGGTCATTTTGTGGGAGTGTTGGGGGGAGCCCAAGGGATGCTCTGGAAGAGGCCCACCCGGAAAAAGTGCTGTTTTCCGGTGTGGGTGAGATGAGAGTGGGGGTGCTTTCCACGCCCGAATTTACCCTTTCTCACCATCCGTTTTTCGGGCCCTCTTGTGGCAGTGTTGGCAGGGGCCTAGGGGATGCGGTGGAGGTCAAAGATCCGGGAAATGTGCCCCCTTTCCCTGGTAAATGACGTCCAGGGCGCTGTCCGTGGTGCTGTCCATGGTGCTGATGTTGCTACGTGAGCTAATGCCCGGAAAAAGCGCCCTAAACTGGGATGATGAGAGAGAGAGAGAGAGAGAGAGAGAGAGAGAGAGAGAGAGAGAGAGAGAGAGAGAGAGAGAGAGAGAGAGAGAGAGAGAGAGGGCATGGAGCAGCAGTCGGAGGCATCCCAGGGAGAGAGGCATGCTCTGGGGCACGAAAATCCCGGAAAAAGGAAGAAAAAGGGAAAAAAAAACCCAGCCGCGTATGTGACGTGACTCTAGGCAACACGAAGCGCTGAAGGCTTCAGCGCTTCGTTGAGTCGCAAGAGTTCCAGGGGCGTAAAAGTCAGAAAAACGCCAAAGTGTCTCTAGGCAACACGAAGCGCTGAAGGCTTCAGCGCTTCGCTGACTCGCAAGAGTTCCAGGGGCGTAAAACCCAGCAAAACGCCAAAGTGTTTCTAGGCAACACGAAGCGCTGAAGGCTTCAGCGCTTCGCTGACTTGCAAGAATTCCAGGGGCGCGAACCTCCAAAAAACGACAGAGTGTCTCTAGGCAAAAACCAATAAGCGCTGAAGCCTTCAGCGCTTATTGGTTTTTGCCTATCCCGATGTGACCACTTTTGGTAGGGGGTAACCAAGCCACCTTGCGCACATTTTGTGAAACCGGTTTTTCAAAAATCTGTCTATCATGAAAAGACAGCGACAGCTTTACTACAAGAAGGCCGGAAAAGTGAAGGCACCACGGAGATAATTTCGGCCCGACTCCCGGTTACCAGGGCGGCAAAGACAGGCGACAACGCGGAAGTACTTTATCCGATTTAAAGCCATTATGCTCGGCCTATGTGATCCGATTTTTTGACGGACAACAGCGGTGTGTTGCGGACGTCTCTTCCCCGCGAATGGAGCGTTCTGGCTGGGCCTGGGAGATCCGAGTTTTGACGGACAACAGCGGAGTGTTGCGGGGAAGCGCTGCCTTAGAAAATGACTTTCAAACGGATTAACTGATTATGTTAACGGCCTCTTTACGCGCGTCCTCCAGGCAGTTACAACGACTGTTTCTGGAGGAGGCTTTGCCTCGGATTGTGAATTTAAAACGGATTGACAGATGACGTTAACGGCCTCTTTACGCACGTCCTCCAGACAGTTATAGCGACTGTTTCTGGAGGAGGCTTTGCCTCGGATTGTGAATTTAAAACGGATTGACAGATGACGTTAACGGCCTCTTTACGCACGTCCTCCAGACAGTTATAGCGACTGTTTCTGGAGGAGGCTTTGCCTCGGATTGTGAATTTAAAACGGATTGACAGATGACGTTAACGGCCTCTTTACGCGCGTCCTCCAGACTGTCACAGCGGCTGTTTGTGGAGGATTTTTGACCCAGCATTATGTCAATAAAACGGATTAAATTATGATGTGTACGGCCTCTTTACGCACGTCCTCCAGACAGTTACAGCGACTGTTTCTGGAGAATGCTTTCCCTCAGATTGTGAATTTAAAACGGATTGACAGATGACGTTAACAGCCTCTTTACGCGCGTCCTCCAGACAGTTATAGCGGCTGTTTGCGGAGGATTTTTGACCCAGCATTATGTCAATACAACGGATTAAATTATGATGTGTACGGCCTCTTTACGCACGTCCTCCAGACTGTCACAGCGACTGTTTCTGGAGAATGCTTTTCCTCAGATTGTGAATTTAAAACGGATTGACAGATGACGTTAACAGCCTCTTTACGCACGTCCTCCAGACAGTTATAGCGGCTGTTTGCGGAGGATTTTTGACCCAGCATTATGTCAATACAACGGATTAAATTATGATGTGTACGGCCTCTTTACGCACGTCCTCCAGACTGTCACAGCGACTGTTTCTGGAGGATGCTTTCCCTCAGATTGTGAGCTCAAAACGGATTGACAGATGACAATAACAGCCTCTTTACGCACGTCCTCCAGACAGTTATAGCGGCTGTTTGTGGAGGAGGCTTTGCCTCGGATTGTGAATTTCAAACGGATTGACAGATGACGTTAACGGCCTCTTTACGCACGTCCTCCAGACAGTTATAGCGGCTGTTGCTGGAGGATGTTTCGCCTCACATTGTGAGCTTTAAACGGACTCTCTCGCCACATTAACGGCCTCTTTACGCACGTCCTCCAGACAGTTATAGCGACTGTTTCTGGAGGAGGCTTTGCCTCGGATTGTGAATTTCAAACGGATTGACAGATGACGTTAACGGCCTCTTTACGCACGTCCTCCAGACAGTTATAGCGGCTGTTGCTGGAGGATGTTTCGCCTCACATTGTGAGCTTTAAACGGACTGTCTCGCCACATTAACGGCCTCTTTACGCACGTCCTCCAGACAGTTATAGCGACTGTTTCTGGAGGAGGCTTTGCCTCGGATTGTGAATTTAAAACGGATTGACAGATGACGTTAACGGCCTCTTTACGCACGTCCTCCAGACAGTTATAGCGGCTGTTGCTGGAGGATGTTTCGCCTCACATTGTGAGCTTTAAACGGACTCTCTCGCCACATTAACGGCCTCTTTACGCACGTCCTCCAGACAGTTATAGCGACTGTTTCTGGAGGAGGCTTTGCCTCGGATTGTGAATTTCAAACGGATTGACAGATGACGTTAACGGCCTCTTTACGCACGTCCTCCAGACAGTTATAGCGGCTGTTGCTGGAGGATGTTTCGCCTCACATTGTGAGCTTTAAACGGACTCTCTCGCCACATTAACGGCCTCTTTACGCACGTCCTCCAGACAGTTATAGCGACTGTTTCTGGAGGAGGCTTTGCCTCGGATTGTGAATTTAAAACGGATTGACAGATGACGTTAACGGCCTCTTTACGCGCGTCCTCCAGACAGTTATAGCGGCTGTTTGCGGAGGATTTTTGACCCAGCATTATGTCAATACAACGGATTAAATTATGATGTGTACGGCCTCTTTACGCACGTCCTCCAGACTGTCACAGCGACTGTTTCTGGAGGATGCTTTCCCTCAGATTGTGAGCTCAAAACGGATTGACAGATGACGTTAAAGGCCTCTTTACGCACGTCCTCCAGACAGTTATAGCGACTGTTTCTGGAGGAGGCTTTGCCTCGGATTGTGAATTTAAAACGGATTGACAGATGACGTTAACGGCCTCTTTACGCACGTCCTCCAGACAGTTATAGCGACTGTTTCTGGAGGATGCTTTCCATCATATTGTGACCTTAAAACGGATTGACAGATGACAATAACAGCCTCTTTACGCGCGTCCTCCAGACTGTCACAGCGACTGTTTCTGGAGGATGCTTTCCCTCAGATTGTGAGCTCAAAACGGATTGACAGATGACAATAACAGCCTCTTTACGCGCGTCCTCCAGACTGTCACAGCGACTGTTTCTGGAGGATGCTTTCCCTCAGATTGTGAGCTCAAAACGGATTGACAGATGATAATAACAGCCTCTTTACGCGCGTCCTCCAGACTGTCACAGCGACTGTTTCTGGAGGATGCTTTCCCTCAGATTGTGAGCTCAAAACGGATTGACAGATGACAATAACAGCCTCTTTACGCGCGTCCTCCAGACTGTCACAGCGACTGTTTCTGGAGGGTGCTTTCCCTCAGATTGTGATCTTAAAACGGATTGACAGATGACAATAACAGCCTCTTTACGCACGTCCTCCAGACAGTCACAGCAGCTGTTTGCGGAGGATTTTTGACCCAGCATTATGTCAATAAAACGGATTAAATTATGATGTGTACGGCCTCTTTACGCACGTCCTCCAGACAGTTACAGCGGCTGTTTGCGGAGGATTTTTGACCCAGCATTATGTCAATAAAACGGATTAAATTATGATGTGTACGGCCTCTTTACGCACGTCCTCCAGACAGTTACAGCGGCTGTTTGCGGAGGATTTTTGACCCAGCATTATGTCAATAAAACGGATTAAATTATGATGTGTACGGCCTCTTTACGCACGTCCTCCAGACAGTTATAGCGGCTGTTTGCGGAGGATTTTTGACTCAGCATTATGTCAATAAAACGGATTAAATTATGATGTGTACGGCCTCTTTACGCACGTCCTCCAGACAGTTATAGCGGCTGTTTGTGGAGGATTTTGGACCCAGCATTATGTCAATAAAACGGATTAAATTATGATGTGTACGGCCTCTTTACGCACGTCCTCCAGACAGTTACAGCGGCTGTTTGCGGAGGATTTTTGACCCAGCATTATGTCAATAAAACGGATTAAATTATGATGTGTACGGCCTCTTTACGCACGTCCTCCAGACAGTTATAGCGGCTGTTTGCGGAGGATTTTTGACTCAGCATTATGTCAATAAAACGGATTAAATTATGATGTGTACGGCCTCTTTACGCACGTCCTCCAGACAGTTATAGCGGCTGTTTGCGGAGGATTTTTGACCCAGCATTATGTCAATAAAACGGATTAAATTATGATGTGTACGGCCTCTTTACGCACGTCCTCCAGACAGTTACAGCGGCTGTTTGCGGAGGATTTTTGACCCAGCATTATGTCAATAAAACGGATTAAATTATGATGTGTACGGCCTCTTTACGCACGTCCTCCAGACAGTTATAGCGGCTGTTTGCGGAGGATTTTTGACCCAGCATTATGTCAATAAAACGGATTAAATTATGATGTGTACGGCCTCTTTACGCACGTCCTCCAGACAGTTATAGCGGCTGTTTGTGGAGGATTTTTGACCCAGCATTATGTCAATAAAACGGATTAAATTATGATGTGTACGGCCTCTTTACGCACGTCCTCCAGACAGTTACAGCGGCTGCTTCTGGAGGATGTTTCACCCAAGATTGTGAGCTTAAAACGGATTAAATGATGATTTTAAGCATAATGTGATAAAGGAAGAAAAAAAAAAAAAAAACGACAAAGTTTTTCTAGGCAACACTAAGCGCTGAAGGCTTCAGCGCTTCGTTGACGTGCAAGAATTCCAGGGGCGTAAAACCCAGAAAAACGCCAAAGTTTTTCTAGGCAACACTAAGCGCTGAAGGCTTCAGCGCTTCGTTGACGTGCAAGAATTCCAGGGGCGTAAAACCCAGAAAAACGCCAAAGTTTTTCTAGGCAACACTAAGCGCTGAAGGGTTCAGCGCTTCGTTGACGTGCAAGTATTCCAGGGGCGCAAAACCCAGAAAAACGACAAAGTTTTTCTAGGCAACACTAAGCGCTGAAGGGTTCAGCGCTTCGTTGACGTGCAAGTATTCCAGGGGCGCAAAACCCAGAAAAACGACAGAGTGTCTCTAGGCGAATTCTGTGAAGCGCTGAAACCTTCAGCGCTTATTGGTTTTTGCCTATCCCGTTGTGACCCATTTTGGTAGAGGGTAACCAAGCCACCTTGCGCACGATTTCGGAAACT
>NW_027176514.1:17500-27500 GCF_023349555.1 Cebidichthys violaceus | reverse complement strand
GCATTCAACCGCTTGGAGCTCACTTGCAGTCCAATGTCGCCATCCTGTGGACAAAGTGAGAGTTGCAGTTTGGAATTACACTTAGAAAAAAACCAGCAAACTGACCTCCAGGCCCTCTATTGTGGATGTGGAGGCCGCTTTGGAGGCTCTAGCTCGGCCTAGGGACATAGCCTGGCTCTGCCTAGCTCTCTGGTACTCGCTCAGAGGACCAGGACCACGTGAAATGTATTTCATCCAGCTTATATGTGTTAAAGTGTCCGTTTTTAGGGTCATAAGGCCGGATAAATCAGTTGCATTCAACCGCTTGGAGCTCACTTGCAGTCCAATGTCGCCATCCTGTGGACAAAGTGAGAGTTGCAGTTTGGAATTACACTTAGAAAAAAACCAGCAAACTGACCTCCAGGCCCTGTATTGTGGTTGTGGAGGCCGCTTTGGAGGCTCCAGCTCGGCCTAGGGACATAGCCTGGCTCTGCCTAGCTCTCTGGTACTCGCTCAGAGGACCAGGACCACGTGAAATGTATTTCATCCAGCTTATATGTGTAAAAGTGTCCGTTTTTAAGGTCATAAGGCCGGATAAATCATTTACAGTCACCCGCTTGGAGCTCACTTGCAGTCCAATGTCGCCATCCTGTGGACAAAGTGAGAGTTGCAGTTTGGAATTACACTTAGAAAAAAACCAGCAAACTGACCTCCAGGCCCTGTATTGTGGTTGTGGAGGCCGCTTTGGAGGCTCCAGCTCGGCCTAGGGACATAGCCTGGCTCTGCCTAGCTCTCTGGTACTCGCTCAGAGGACCAGGACCACGTGAAATGTATTTCATCCAGCTTATATGTGTAAAAGTGTCCGTTTTTAAGGTCATAAGGCCGGATAAATCATTTACAGTCACCCGCTTGGAGCTCACTTGCAGTCCAATGTCGCCATCCTGTGGACAAAGTGAGAGTTGCAGTTTGGAATTACACTTAGAAAAAAACCAGCAAACTGACCTCCAGGCCCTGTATTGTGGTTGTGGAGGCCGCTTTGGAGGCTCCAGCTCGGCCTAGGGACATAGCCTGGCTCTGCCTAGCTCTCTGGTACTCGCTCAGAGGACCAGGACCACGTGAAATGTATTTCATCCAGCTTATATGTGTAAAAGTGTCCGTTTTTAAGGTCATAAGGCCGGATAAATCATTTACAGTCACCCGCTTGGAGCTCACTTGCAGTCCAATGTCGCCATCCTGTGGACAAAGTGAGAGTTGCAGTTTGGAATTACACTTAGAAAAAAACCAGCAAACTGACCTCCAGGCCCTGTATTGTGGATGTGGAGGCCGCTTTGGAGGCTCCAGCTCGGCCTAGGGACATAGCCTGGCTCTGCCTAGCTCTCTGGTACTCGCTCAGAGGACCAGGACCACGTGAAATGCATTTCATCCAGCTTATATGTGTTAAAGTGTCCGTTTTTAGGGTCATAAGGCCGGATAAATCATTTACAGTCACCCGCTTGGAGCTCACTTGCAGTCCAATGTCGCCATCCTGTGGACAAAATGAGAGTTGCAGTTTGGAATTACACTTAGAAAAAAACCAGCAAACTGACCTCCAGGCCCTGTATTGTGGATGTGGAGGCCGCTTTGGAGGCTCTAGCTCGGCCTAGGGACATAGCCTGGCTCTGCCTAGCTCTCTGGTACTCGCTCAGAGGACCAGGACCACGTGAAATGTATTTCATCCAGCTTATATGTGTAAAAGTGTCCGTTTTTAGGGTCATAAGGCCGGATAATTCATTTACATTCAACCGCTTGGAGCTCACTTGCAGTCCAATGTCGCCATCCTGTGGACAAAGTGAGAGTTGCAGTTTGGAATTACACTTAGAAAAAAACCAGCAAACTGACCTCCAGGCCCTGTATTGTGGTTGTGGAGGCCGCTTTGGAGGCTCCAGCTCGGCCTAGGGACATAGCCTGGCTCTGCCTAGCTCTCTGGTACTCGCTCAGAGGACCAGGACCACGTGAAATGTATTTCATCCAGCTTATATGTGTAAAAGTGTCCGTTTTTAGGGTCATAAGGCCGGATAATTCATTTACATTCAACCGCTTGGAGCTCACTTGCAGTCCAATGTCGCCATCCTGTGGACAAAGTGAGAGTTGCAGTTTGGAATTACACTTAGAAAAAAACCAGCAAACTGACCTCCAGGCCCTGTATTGTGGTTGTGGAGGCCGCTTTGGAGGCTCCAGCTCGGCCTAGGGACATAGCCTGGCTCTGCCTAGCTCTCTGGTACTCGCTCAGAGGACCAGGACCACGTGAAATGTATTTCATCCAGCTTATATGTGTAAAAGTGTCCGTTTTTAGGGTCATAAGGCCGGATAAATCATTTACATTCAACCGCTTGGAGCTCACTTGCAGTCCAATGTCGCCATCCTGTGGACAAAGTGAGAGTTGCAGTTTGGAATTACACTTAGAAAAAAACCAGCAAACTGACCTCCAGGCCCTGTATTGTGGTTGTGGAGGCCGCTTTGGAGGCTCCAGCTCGGCCTAGGGACATAGCCTGGCTCTGCCTAGCTCTCTGGTACTCGCTCAGAGGACCAGGACCACGTGAAATGTATTTCATCCAGCTTATATGTGTAAAAGTGTCCGTTTTTAGGGTCATAAGGCCGGATAAATCATTTACATTCAACCGCTTGGAGCTCACTTGCAGTCCAATGTCGCCATCCTGTGGACAAAGTGAGAGTTGCAGTTTGGAATTACACTTAGAAAAAAACCAGCAAACTGACCTCCAGGCCCTGTATTGTGGTTGTGGAGGCCGCTTTGGAGGCTCTAGCTCGGCTAGTTGAAGGCTTTAGCGCTTCTCTCCCATCTACCAGGGGCACGAAACTAAATTACCAGGGGCATGAACGTCCTGAACGGTCGGAGTTTTGGTTTTAACCCAGAGAGGGTGCTTAAGTGTGGGGGCCCGGGACCGCCTGGAGACGGGGTTAGAAGGGTAGCTGCCGGAGGTGTCTCTGCGGGCTTTTGGTGAGGGGTGGCCGGGTGGGGGTGGGTCCGGTTGGGGGGGGGTGTTTTTGGAGGGCTATTTTTTATTTTTTCCCCGTTTTTGGTGGGAGCTTGAGTCAGAGGTGTTGGTGGGTGACTAGGGGGGTGCTGCGGAGGTCCTGTGGCCGGGAAAGGTGCCTTATTTCCGGGTGTGGATGAGTGGATGAGGCTGGTGCTGTGGGAGTGCTTTTCTCACACTTTCTCCCACTATTTCGGTCTGCTTTAAGCAGAGGTGATGCTGGGTGACCAGGGGGGTGCTGCGGAGGTCCTGTGGCCAGGAAAGGTGCCTGATTTCCGGGTGTGGATGAGTGGATGAGGCTGGTGCTGTGGGAGTGCTTTTCACACACTTTCTCCCACTATTTCGGTCTGCTTTAAGCAGAGGTGATGGAGGGTGACCAGGGGGATGCTGCGGAGGTCCTGTGGCCGGGATAGGTGCCTTATTTCCGGGTGTGGATGAGTGGATGAGGCTGGTGCTGTGGGAGTGCTTTTCTCACACTTTCTCCCACTATTTCGGTCTGCTTTAAGCAGAGGTGATGCTGGGTGACCAGGGGGGTGCTGCGGAGGTCCTGTGGCCAGGAAAGGTGCCTGATTTCCGGGTGTGGATGAGTGGATGAGGCTGGTGCTGTGGGAGTGCTTTTCACACACTTTCTCCCACTATTTCGGTCTGCTTTAAGCAGAGGTGATGGAGGGTGACCAGGGGGATGCTGCGGAGGTCCTGTGGCCGGGATAGGTGCCTTATTTCCGGGTGTGGATGAGTGGATGAGGCTGGTGCTGTGGGAGTGCTTTTCTCACACTTTCTCCCACTATTTCGGTCTGCTTTAAGCAGAGGTGATGCTGGGTGACCAGGGGGGTGCTGCGGAGGTCCTGTGGCCAGGAAAGGTGCCTGATTTCCGGGTGTGGATGAGTGGATGAGGCTGGTGCTGTGGGAGTGCTTTTCACACACTTTCTCCCACTATTTCGGTCTGCTTTAAGCAGAGGTGATGGAGGGTGACCAGGGGGATGCTGCGGAGGTCCTGTGGCCGGGATAGGTGCCTGATTTCCGGGTGTGGATGAGTGGATGAGGCTGGTGCTGTGGGAGTGCTTTTCTCACACTTTCTCCCACTATTTCGGTCTGCTTTAAGCAGAGGTGATGCTGGGTGACCAGGGGGGTGCTGCGGAGGTCCTGTGGCCAGGAAAGGTGCCTGATTTCCGGGTGTGGATGAGTGGATGAGGCTGGTGCTGTGTGAGTGCTTTTCACACACTTTCTCCCACTATTTCGGGTTGCTTTAAGCAGAGGTGATGCTGGGTGACCAGGGAGATGCTGCGGAGGTCCTGTGGCCGGGAAAGGTGCCTGATTTCCGGGTGTGGATGAGTGGATGAGGCTGGTGCTGTGGGAGTGCTTTTCCCACACTTTCTCCCACTATTTCGGTCTGCTTTAAGCAGAGGTGGTGGAGGGTGACCAGGGGGATGCTGCGGAGGTCCTGTGGCCGGGATAGGTGCCTTATTTCCGGGTGTGGATGAGATGAGAGTGGGGGTGCTTTCCACACCCGAATTTATCCTTTCTCCCCTTCTGTTTTTCGGACCGTTTTGTGTCAGTGTTGCTGGGTGCCAGGGGGATGCTGTGGAGGTGTTTTATCCGGAAAAAGTGCTTTTTTCCGGGCGTGAGCGAGATGTGTGTCTGGGTGCTCTTCAGCCCGGACTTTGCCTTTCTCACCCTTCTTTTTTCAGGCCCTTTTGTGGCAGTGTTGCTGGGTGCCAGGGGGATGCTCTGGAGGAGGCCCACCCGGAAAAAGTGCTGTTTTCCGGGTGTGGGTGAGATGAGAGTGGGGGTGCTTTCCACGCCCGAATTTACCCTTTCTCCTCTTCTGTTTTTCTAGCCCTTTTGTGTCAGTGTTGGGGGGAGCCCAGGGGATGCTCTGGAGGTGTTTTACCGGGGAAAAAGTGCTTTTTTCCGGGCGTGAGCGAGATGTGTGTCTGGGTGCTCTTCAGCCCGGACTTTGCCTTTCTCACCCTTCTTTTTTCAGGCCCTTTTGTGGCAGTGTTGCTGGGTGCCAGGGGGATGCTCTGGAGGAGGCCCACCCGGGAAAAGTGCTCTTTTTCCGGGTGTGGAGGAGATGAGAGTGGGGATGCTTTCCACGCCCGAATTTACCCTTTCCCACCCTCCGTTTTTCGGGTCCTTTTGTGGGAGTGTTGCTGGGTGCCAGGGGGTTGCTCTGGAGGAGGCCCACCCGGAAAAAGTGCTGTTTTCCGGGTGTGGGTGAGATGAGAGTGGGGGTGCTTTCCACGCCCGAATTTACCCTTTCTCACCATCCGTTTTTCGGGCCCTTTTGTGGGAGTGTTGGGGGGAGCCCAGGGGATGCTCTGGAGGTGAGTCACCCGGAAAAAGTGCTCGTTTTCCGGGTGTGGAAGGGATGAGAGTGGGGGTGCCTTCCACGCCCGAATTTACCCTTTCCCACCCTCCGTTTTTCGGGCCCTTTTGTGGGAGTGTTGCTGGGAGCCCAGGGGATGCTCTGGATGTGAGTCACCCGGAAAAAGTGCCATTTTCCGGGCGTGAGCGAGATGTGTGTCTGGGTGCTTTTCAGCCCAAACTTACCCTTTTTCACCCTCTTTTTTTCGGGTCCTTTTGTGGGAGTGTTGCTGGGTGCCAGGGGGTTGCTCTGGAGGAGGCCCACCCGGAAAAAGTGCTGTTTTCCGGGTGTGGGTGAGATGAGAGTGGGGGTGCTTTCCACGCCCGAATTTACCCTTTCTCACCATCCGTTTTTCGGGCCCTTTTGTGGGAGTGTTGGGGGGAGCCCAGGGGATGCTCTGGAGGTGAGTCACCCGGAAAAAGTGCTGTTTTCCGGGCGTGAGCGAGATGTGTGTCTGGGTGCTTTTCAGCCCGAACTTACCCTTTCCCACCCTCTTTTTTTCGGGTCATTTTGTGGGAGTGTTGGGGGGAGCCCAAGGGATGCTCTGGAAGAGGCCCACCCGGAAAAAGTGCTGTTTTCCGGGTGTGGGTGAGATGAGAGTGGGGGTGCTTTCCACGCCCGAATTTACCCTTTCTCACCATCCGTTTTTCGGGCCCTCTTGTGGCAGTGTTGGCAGGGGCCTAGGGGATGCGGTGGAGGTCAAAGATCCGGGAAATGTGCCCCCTTTCCCTGGTAAATGACGTCCAGGGCGCTGTCCGTGGTGCTGTCCATGGTGCTGATGTTGCTACGTGAGCTAATGCCCGGAAAAAGCGCCCTAAACTGGGATGATGAGAGAGAGAGAGAGAGAGAGAGAGAGAGAGAGAGAGAGAGAGAGAGAGAGAGAGAGAGAGAGAGAGAGAGAGAGAGAGAGAGAGGGCATGGAGCAGCAGTCGGAGGCATCCCAGGGAGAGAGGCATGCTCTGGGGCACGAAAATCCCGGAAAAAGGAAGAAAAAGGGAAAAAAAAACCCAGCCGCGTATGTGACGTGACTCTAGGCAACACGAAGCGCTGAAGGCTTCAGCGCTTCGTTGAGTCGCAAGAGTTCCAGGGGCGTAAAAGTCAGAAAAACGCCAAAGTGTCTCTAGGCAACACGAAGCGCTGAAGGCTTCAGCGCTTCGCTGACTCGCAAGAGTTCCAGGGGCGTAAAACCCAGCAAAACGCCAAAGTGTTTCTAGGCAACACGAAGCGCTGAAGGCTTCAGCGCTTCGCTGACTTGCAAGAATTCCAGGGGCGCGAACCTCCAAAAAACGACAGAGTGTCTCTAGGCAAAAACCAATAAGCGCTGAAGCCTTCAGCGCTTATTGGTTTTTGCCTATCCCGATGTGACCACTTTTGGTAGGGGGTAACCAAGCCACCTTGCGCACATTTTGTGAAACCGGTTTTTCAAAAATCTGTCTATCATGAAAAGACAGCGACAGCTTTACTACAAGAAGGCCGGAAAAGTGAAGGCACCACGGAGATAATTTCGGCCCGACTCCCGGTTACCAGGGCGGCAAAGACAGGCGACAACGCGGAAGTACTTTATCCGATTTAAAGCCATTATGCTCGGCCTATGTGATCCGATTTTTTGACGGACAACAGCGGTGTGTTGCGGACGTCTCTTCCCCGCGAATGGAGCGTTCTGGCTGGGCCTGGGAGATCCGAGTTTTGACGGACAACAGCGGAGTGTTGCGGGGAAGCGCTGCCTTAGAAAATGACTTTCAAACGGATTAACTGATTATGTTAACGGCCTCTTTACGCGCGTCCTCCAGGCAGTTACAACGACTGTTTCTGGAGGAGGCTTTGCCTCGGATTGTGAATTTAAAACGGATTGACAGATGACGTTAACGGCCTCTTTACGCACGTCCTCCAGACAGTTATAGCGACTGTTTCTGGAGGAGGCTTTGCCTCGGATTGTGAATTTAAAACGGATTGACAGATGACGTTAACGGCCTCTTTACGCACGTCCTCCAGACAGTTATAGCGACTGTTTCTGGAGGAGGCTTTGCCTCGGATTGTGAATTTAAAACGGATTGACAGATGACGTTAACGGCCTCTTTACGCGCGTCCTCCAGACTGTCACAGCGGCTGTTTGTGGAGGATTTTTGACCCAGCATTATGTCAATAAAACGGATTAAATTATGATGTGTACGGCCTCTTTACGCACGTCCTCCAGACAGTTACAGCGACTGTTTCTGGAGAATGCTTTCCCTCAGATTGTGAATTTAAAACGGATTGACAGATGACGTTAACAGCCTCTTTACGCGCGTCCTCCAGACAGTTATAGCGGCTGTTTGCGGAGGATTTTTGACCCAGCATTATGTCAATACAACGGATTAAATTATGATGTGTACGGCCTCTTTACGCACGTCCTCCAGACTGTCACAGCGACTGTTTCTGGAGAATGCTTTTCCTCAGATTGTGAATTTAAAACGGATTGACAGATGACGTTAACAGCCTCTTTACGCACGTCCTCCAGACAGTTATAGCGGCTGTTTGCGGAGGATTTTTGACCCAGCATTATGTCAATACAACGGATTAAATTATGATGTGTACGGCCTCTTTACGCACGTCCTCCAGACTGTCACAGCGACTGTTTCTGGAGGATGCTTTCCCTCAGATTGTGAGCTCAAAACGGATTGACAGATGACAATAACAGCCTCTTTACGCACGTCCTCCAGACAGTTATAGCGGCTGTTTGTGGAGGAGGCTTTGCCTCGGATTGTGAATTTCAAACGGATTGACAGATGACGTTAACGGCCTCTTTACGCACGTCCTCCAGACAGTTATAGCGGCTGTTGCTGGAGGATGTTTCGCCTCACATTGTGAGCTTTAAACGGACTCTCTCGCCACATTAACGGCCTCTTTACGCACGTCCTCCAGACAGTTATAGCGACTGTTTCTGGAGGAGGCTTTGCCTCGGATTGTGAATTTCAAACGGATTGACAGATGACGTTAACGGCCTCTTTACGCACGTCCTCCAGACAGTTATAGCGGCTGTTGCTGGAGGATGTTTCGCCTCACATTGTGAGCTTTAAACGGACTGTCTCGCCACATTAACGGCCTCTTTACGCACGTCCTCCAGACAGTTATAGCGACTGTTTCTGGAGGAGGCTTTGCCTCGGATTGTGAATTTAAAACGGATTGACAGATGACGTTAACGGCCTCTTTACGCACGTCCTCCAGACAGTTATAGCGGCTGTTGCTGGAGGATGTTTCGCCTCACATTGTGAGCTTTAAACGGACTCTCTCGCCACATTAACGGCCTCTTTACGCACGTCCTCCAGACAGTTATAGCGACTGTTTCTGGAGGAGGCTTTGCCTCGGATTGTGAATTTCAAACGGATTGACAGATGACGTTAACGGCCTCTTTACGCACGTCCTCCAGACAGTTACAGCGGCTGTTTGCGGAGGATTTTTGACCCAGCATTATGTCAATAAAACGGATTAAATTATGATGTGTACGGCCTCTTTACGCACGTCCTCCAGACAGTTACAGCGGCTGTTTGCGGAGGATTTTTGACCCAGCATTATGTCAATAAAACGGATTAAATTATGATGTGTACGGCCTCTTTACGCACGTCCTCCAGACAGTTATAGCGGCTGTTTGCGGAGGATTTTTGACTCAGCATTATGTCAATAAAACGGATTAAATTATGATGTGTACGGCCTCTTTACGCACGTCCTCCAGACAGTTATAGCGGCTGTTTGTGGAGGATTTTGGACCCAGCATTATGTCAATAAAACGGATTAAATTATGATGTGTACGGCCTCTTTACGCACGTCCTCCAGACAGTTACAGCGGCTGTTTGCGGAGGATTTTTGACCCAGCATTATGTCAATAAAACGGATTAAATTATGATGTGTACGGCCTCTTTACGCACGTCCTCCAGACAGTTATAGCGGCTGTTTGCGGAGGATTTTTGACTCAGCATTATGTCAATAAAACGGATTAAATTATGATGTGTACGGCCTCTTTACGCACGTCCTCCAGACAGTTATAGCGGCTGTTTGCGGAGGATTTTTGACCCAGCATTATGTCAATAAAACGGATTAAATTATGATGTGTACGGCCTCTTTACGCACGTCCTCCAGACAGTTACAGCGGCTGTTTGCGGAGGATTTTTGACCCAGCATTATGTCAATAAAACGGATTAAATTATGATGTGTACGGCCTCTTTACGCACGTCCTCCAGACAGTTATAGCGGCTGTTTGCGGAGGATTTTTGACCCAGCATTATGTCAATAAAACGGATTAAATTATGATGTGTACGGCCTCTTTACGCACGTCCTCCAGACAGTTATAGCGGCTGTTTGTGGAGGATTTTTGACCCAGCATTATGTCAATAAAACGGATTAAATTATGATGTGTACGGCCTCTTTACGCACGTCCTCCAGACAGTTACAGCGGCTGCTTCTGGAGGATGTTTCACCCAAGATTGTGAGCTTAAAACGGATTAAATGATGATTTTAAGCATAATGTGATAAAGGAAGAAAAAAAAAAAAAAAACGACAAAGTTTTTCTAGGCAACACTAAGCGCTGAAGGCTTCAGCGCTTCGTTGACGTGCAAGAATTCCAGGGGCGTAAAACCCAGAAAAACGC
>NW_027176514.1:0-7500 GCF_023349555.1 Cebidichthys violaceus | reverse complement strand
TCTGGTACTCGCTCAGAGGACCAGGACCACGTGAAATGTATTTCATCCAGCTTATATGTGTAAAAGTGTCCGTTTTTAGGGTCATAAGGCCGGATAAATCATTTACATTCAACCGCTTGGAGCTCACTTGCAGTCCAATGTCGCCATCCTGTGGACAAAGTGAGAGTTGCAGTTTGGAATTACACTTAGAAAAAAACCAGCAAACTGACCTCCAGGCCCTGTATTGTGGATGTGGAGGCCGCTTTGGAGGCTCCAGCTCGGCCTAGGGACATAGCCTGGCTCTGCCTAGCTCTCTGGTACTCGCTCAGAGGACCAGGACCACGTGAAATGCATTTCATCCAGCTTATATGTGTTAAAGTGTCCGTTTTTAGGGTCATAAGGCCGGATAAATCAGTTGCATTCAACCGCTTGGAGCTCACTTGCAGTCCAATGTCGCCATCCTGTGGACAAAGTGAGAGTTGCAGTTTGGAATTACACTTAGAAAAAAACCAGCAAACTGACCTCCAGGCCCTGTATTGTGGATGTGGAGGCCGCTTTGGAGGCTCCAGCTCGGCCTAGGGACATAGCCTGGCTCTGCCTAGCTCTCTGGTACTCGCTCAGAGGACCAGGACCACGTGAAATGTATTTCATCCAGCTTATATGTGTAAAAGTGTCCGTTTTTAGGGTCATAAGGCCGGATAAATCATTTACATTCAACCGCTTGGAGCTCACTTGCAGTCCAATGTCGCCATCCTGTGGACAAAGTGAGAGTTGCAGTTTGGAATTACACTTAGAAAAAAACCAGCAAACTGACCTCCAGGCCCTGTATTGTGGTTGTGGAGGCCGCTTTGGAGGCTCCAGCTCGGCCTAGGGACATAGCCTGGCTCTGCCTAGCTCTCTGGTACTCGCTCAGAGGACCAGGACCACGTGAAATGTATTTCATCCAGCTTATATGTGTAAAAGTGTCCGTTTTTAGGGTCATAAGGCCGGATAAATCATTTACATTCAACCGCTTGGAGCTCACTTGCAGTCCAATGTCGCCATCCTGTGGACAAAGTGAGAGTTGCAGTTTGGAATTACACTTAGAAAAAAACCAGCAAACTGACCTCCAGGCCCTGTATTGTGGTTGTGGAGGCCGCTTTGGAGGCTCCAGCTCGGCCTAGGGACATAGCCTGGCTCTGCCCTAGCTCTCTGGTACTCGCTCAGAGGACAGGACCACGTGAAATGTATTTCATCCAGCTTATATGTGTAAAAGTGTCCGTTTTTAGGGTCATAAGGCCGGATAAATCATTTACATTCAACCGCTTGGAGCTCACTTGCAGTCCAATGTCGCCATCCTGTGGACAAAGTGAGAGTTGCAGTTGGAATTACACTTAGAAAAAAACCAGCAAACTGACCTCCAGGCCCTGTATTGTGGTTGTGGAGGCCGCTTTGGAGGCTCTAGCTCGGCTAGTTGAAGGCTTTAGCGCTTCTCTCCATCTACCAGGGGCACGAAACTAAATTACCAGGGGCATGAACGTCCTGAACGGTCGGAGTTTGGTTTTAACCCAGAGAGGGTGCTTAAGTGTGGGGGCCCGGGACCGCCTGGAGACGGGGTTAGAAGGGTAGCTGCCGGAGGTGTCTCTGCGGGCTTTTGGTGAGGGGTGGCCGGGTGGGGGTGGGTCCGGTTGGGGGGGGGTGTTTTTGGAGGGCTATTTTTTATTTTTTCCCCGTTTTTGGTGGGAGCTTGAGTCAGAGGTGTTGGTGGGTGACTAGGGGGGTGCTGCGGAGGTCCTGTGGCCGGGAAAGGTGCCTTATTTCCGGGTGTGGATGAGTGGATGAGGCTGGTGCTGTGGGAGTGCTTTTCTCACACTTTCTCCCACTATTTCGGTCTGCTTTAAGCAGAGGTGATGCTGGGTGACCAGGGGGGTGCTGCGGAGGTCCTGTGGCCAGGAAAGGTGCCTGATTTCCGGGTGTGGATGAGTGATGAGGCTGGTGCTGTGGGAGTGCTTTTCACACACTTTCTCCCACTATTTCGGTCTGCTTTAAGCAGAGGTGATGGAGGGTGACCAGGGGGATGCTGCGGAGGTCCTGTGCCGGATAGGTGCCTTATTTCCGGTGTGGATGAGTGGATGAGGCTGGTGCTGTGGGAGTGCTTTTCTCACACTTTCTCCCACTATTTCGGTCTGCTTTAAGCAGAGGTGATGCTGGGTGACCAGGGGGGTGCTGCGGAGGTCCTGTGGCCAGGAAAGGTGCCTGATTCCGGGTGTGGATGAGTGGATGAGGCTGGTGCTGTGGGAGTGCTTTTCACACACTTTCTCCCACTATTTCGGTCTGCTTTAAGCAGAGGTGATGGAGGGTGGACCAGGGGATGCTGCGGAGGTCCTGTGCCGGGATAGGTGCCTTATTTCCGGGTGGGGATGAGTGGATGAGGCTGGTGCTGTGGGAGTGCCTTTTCTCACACTTTCTCCACTATTTCGGTCTGCTTTAAGCAGAGGTGATGCTGGGTGACCAGGGGGGTGCTGCGGAGGTCCTGTGGCCAGGAAAGGTGCCTGATTTCCCTGATTTCCGGGTGTGGATGAGTGGATGAGGCTGGTGCTGTGGGAGTGCTTTTCACACACTTTCTCCCACTATTTCGGTCTGCTTTAAGCAGAGGTGATGGAGGGTGACCAGGGGGATGCTGCGGAGGTCCTGTGGCCGGGATAGGTGCCTGATTTCCGGGTGTGGATGAGTGGATGAGGCTGGTGCTGTGGGAGTGCTTTTCTCACACTTTCTCCCACTATTTCGGTCTGCTTTAAGCAGAGGTGATGCTGGGTGACCAGGGGGGTGCTGCGGAGGTCCTGTGGCCAGGAAAGGTGCCTGATTTCCGGGTGTGGATGAGTGGATGAGGCTGGTGCTGTGTGAGTGCTTTTCACACACTTTCTCCCACTATTTCGGGTTGCTTTAAGCAGAGGTGATGCTGGGTGACCAGGGAGATGCTGCGGAGGTCCTGTGGCCGGGAAAGGTGCCTGATTTCCGGGTGTGGATGAGTGGATGAGGCTGGTGCTGTGGGAGTGCTTTTCCCACACTTTCTCCCACTATTTCGGTCTGCTTTAAGCAGAGGTGGTGGAGGGTGACCAGGGGGATGCTGCGGAGGTCCTGTGGCCGGGATAGGTGCCTTATTTCCGGGTGTGGATGAGATGAGAGTGGGGGTGCTTTCCACACCCGAATTTATCCTTTCTCCCCTTCTGTTTTTCGGACCGTTTTGTGTCAGTGTTGCTGGGTGCCAGGGGGATGCTGTGGAGGTGTTTTATCCGGAAAAAGTGCTTTTTTCCGGGCGTGAGCGAGATGTGTGTCTGGGTGCTCTTCAGCCCGGACTTTGCCTTTCTCACCCTTCTTTTTTCAGGCCCTTTTGTGGCAGTGTTGCTGGGTGCCAGGGGGATGCTCTGGAGGAGGCCCACCCGGAAAAAGTGCTGTTTTCCGGGTGTGGGTGAGATGAGAGTGGGGGTGCTTTCCACGCCCGAATTTACCCTTTCTCCTCTTCTGTTTTTCTAGCCCTTTTGTGTCAGTGTTGGGGGGAGCCCAGGGGATGCTCTGGAGGTGTTTTACCGGGGAAAAAGTGCTTTTTTCCGGGCGTGAGCGAGATGTGTGTCTGGGTGCTCTTCAGCCCGGACTTTGCCTTTCTCACCCTTCTTTTTTCAGGCCCTTTTGTGGCAGTGTTGCTGGGTGCCAGGGGGATGCTCTGGAGGAGGCCCACCCGGGAAAAGTGCTCTTTTTCCGGGTGTGGAGGAGATGAGAGTGGGGATGCTTTCCACGCCCGAATTTACCCTTTCCCACCCTCCGTTTTTCGGGTCCTTTTGTGGGAGTGTTGCTGGGTGCCAGGGGGTTGCTCTGGAGGAGGCCCACCCGGAAAAAGTGCTGTTTTCCGGGTGTGGGTGAGATGAGAGTGGGGGTGCTTTCCACGCCCGAATTTACCCTTTCTCACCATCCGTTTTTCGGGCCCTTTTGTGGGAGTGTTGGGGGGAGCCCAGGGGATGCTCTGGAGGTGAGTCACCCGGAAAAAGTGCTCGTTTTCCGGGTGTGGAAGGGATGAGAGTGGGGGTGCCTTCCACGCCCGAATTTACCCTTTCCCACCCTCCGTTTTTCGGGCCCTTTTGTGGGAGTGTTGCTGGGAGCCCAGGGGATGCTCTGGATGTGAGTCACCCGGAAAAAGTGCCATTTTCCGGGCGTGAGCGAGATGTGTGTCTGGGTGCTTTTCAGCCCAAACTTACCCTTTTTCACCCTCTTTTTTTCGGGTCCTTTTGTGGGAGTGTTGCTGGGTGCCAGGGGGTTGCTCTGGAGGAGGCCCACCCGGAAAAAGTGCTGTTTTCCGGGTGTGGGTGAGATGAGAGTGGGGGTGCTTTCCACGCCCGAATTTACCCTTTCTCACCATCCGTTTTTCGGGCCCTTTTGTGGGAGTGTTGGGGGGAGCCCAGGGGATGCTCTGGAGGTGAGTCACCCGGAAAAAGTGCTGTTTTCCGGGCGTGAGCGAGATGTGTGTCTGGGTGCTTTTCAGCCCGAACTTACCCTTTCCCACCCTCTTTTTTTCGGGTCATTTTGTGGGAGTGTTGGGGGGAGCCCAAGGGATGCTCTGGAAGAGGCCCACCCGGAAAAAGTGCTGTTTTCCGGGTGTGGGTGAGATGAGAGTGGGGGTGCTTTCCACGCCCGAATTTACCCTTTCTCACCATCCGTTTTTCGGGCCCTCTTGTGGCAGTGTTGGCAGGGGCCTAGGGGATGCGGTGGAGGTCAAAGATCCGGGAAATGTGCCCCCTTTCCCTGGTAAATGACGTCCAGGGCGCTGTCCGTGGTGCTGTCCATGGTGCTGATGTTGCTACGTGAGCTAATGCCCGGAAAAAGCGCCCTAAACTGGGATGATGAGAGAGAGAGAGAGAGAGAGAGAGAGAGAGAGAGAGAGAGAGAGAGAGAGAGAGAGAGAGAGAGAGAGAGAGAGAGAGAGAGAGAGGGCATGGAGCAGCAGTCGGAGGCATCCCAGGGAGAGAGGCATGCTCTGGGGCACGAAAATCCCGGAAAAAGGAAGAAAAAGGGAAAAAAAAACCCAGCCGCGTATGTGACGTGACTCTAGGCAACACGAAGCGCTGAAGGCTTCAGCGCTTCGTTGAGTCGCAAGAGTTCCAGGGGCGTAAAAGTCAGAAAAACGCCAAAGTGTCTCTAGGCAACACGAAGCGCTGAAGGCTTCAGCGCTTCGCTGACTCGCAAGAGTTCCAGGGGCGTAAAACCCAGCAAAACGCCAAAGTGTTTCTAGGCAACACGAAGCGCTGAAGGCTTCAGCGCTTCGCTGACTTGCAAGAATTCCAGGGGCGCGAACCTCCAAAAAACGACAGAGTGTCTCTAGGCAAAAACCAATAAGCGCTGAAGCCTTCAGCGCTTATTGGTTTTTGCCTATCCCGATGTGACCACTTTTGGTAGGGGGTAACCAAGCCACCTTGCGCACATTTTGTGAAACCGGTTTTTCAAAAATCTGTCTATCATGAAAAGACAGCGACAGCTTTACTACAAGAAGGCCGGAAAAGTGAAGGCACCACGGAGATAATTTCGGCCCGACTCCCGGTTACCAGGGCGGCAAAGACAGGCGACAACGCGGAAGTACTTTATCCGATTTAAAGCCATTATGCTCGGCCTATGTGATCCGATTTTTTGACGGACAACAGCGGTGTGTTGCGGACGTCTCTTCCCCGCGAATGGAGCGTTCTGGCTGGGCCTGGGAGATCCGAGTTTTGACGGACAACAGCGGAGTGTTGCGGGGAAGCGCTGCCTTAGAAAATGACTTTCAAACGGATTAACTGATTATGTTAACGGCCTCTTTACGCGCGTCCTCCAGGCAGTTACAACGACTGTTTCTGGAGGAGGCTTTGCCTCGGATTGTGAATTTAAAACGGATTGACAGATGACGTTAACGGCCTCTTTACGCACGTCCTCCAGACAGTTATAGCGACTGTTTCTGGAGGAGGCTTTGCCTCGGATTGTGAATTTAAAACGGATTGACAGATGACGTTAACGGCCTCTTTACGCACGTCCTCCAGACAGTTATAGCGACTGTTTCTGGAGGAGGCTTTGCCTCGGATTGTGAATTTAAAACGGATTGACAGATGACGTTAACGGCCTCTTTACGCGCGTCCTCCAGACTGTCACAGCGGCTGTTTGTGGAGGATTTTTGACCCAGCATTATGTCAATAAAACGGATTAAATTATGATGTGTACGGCCTCTTTACGCACGTCCTCCAGACAGTTACAGCGACTGTTTCTGGAGAATGCTTTCCCTCAGATTGTGAATTTAAAACGGATTGACAGATGACGTTAACAGCCTCTTTACGCGCGTCCTCCAGACAGTTATAGCGGCTGTTTGCGGAGGATTTTTGACCCAGCATTATGTCAATACAACGGATTAAATTATGATGTGTACGGCCTCTTTACGCACGTCCTCCAGACTGTCACAGCGACTGTTTCTGGAGAATGCTTTTCCTCAGATTGTGAATTTAAAACGGATTGACAGATGACGTTAACAGCCTCTTTACGCACGTCCTCCAGACAGTTATAGCGGCTGTTTGCGGAGGATTTTTGACCCAGCATTATGTCAATACAACGGATTAAATTATGATGTGTACGGCCTCTTTACGCACGTCCTCCAGACTGTCACAGCGACTGTTTCTGGAGGATGCTTTCCCTCAGATTGTGAGCTCAAAACGGATTGACAGATGACAATAACAGCCTCTTTACGCACGTCCTCCAGACAGTTATAGCGGCTGTTTGTGGAGGAGGCTTTGCCTCGGATTGTGAATTTCAAACGGATTGACAGATGACGTTAACGGCCTCTTTACGCACGTCCTCCAGACAGTTATAGCGGCTGTTGCTGGAGGATGTTTCGCCTCACATTGTGAGCTTTAAACGGACTCTCTCGCCACATTAACGGCCTCTTTACGCACGTCCTCCAGACAGTTATAGCGACTGTTTCTGGAGGAGGCTTTGCCTCGGATTGTGAATTTCAAACGGATTGACAGATGACGTTAACGGCCTCTTTACGCACGTCCTCCAGACAGTTATAGCGGCTGTTGCTGGAGGATGTTTCGCCTCACATTGTGAGCTTTAAACGGACTGTCTCGCCACATTAACGGCCTCTTTACGCACGTCCTCCAGACAGTTATAGCGACTGTTTCTGGAGGAGGCTTTGCCTCGGATTGTGAATTTAAAACGGATTGACAGATGACGTTAACGGCCTCTTTACGCACGTCCTCCAGACAGTTATAGCGGCTGTTGCTGGAGGATGTTTCGCCTCACATTGTGAGCTTTAAACGGACTCTCTCGCCACATTAACGGCCTCTTTACGCACGTCCTCCAGACAGTTATAGCGACTGTTTCTGGAGGAGGCTTTGCCTCGGATTGTGAATTTCAAACGGATTGACAGATGACGTTAACGGCCTCTTTACGCACGTCCTCCAGACAGTTATAGCGGCTGTTGCTGGAGGATGTTTCGCCTCACATTGTGAGCTTTAAACGGACTCTCTCGCC
>NW_027176513.1:0-45526 GCF_023349555.1 Cebidichthys violaceus | reverse complement strand
CGCTGGTCTGCAGAGCGGGACCTGCTGTGATACTCGTGTCTATCCATGGCTCCGTGGTTCCTACAGAGGTTATTGAGAGATAGGCAGGCACTCAGTGGGGCCCCAGCAGGGCAGGGACAGTATGCTTGGCAGGGTGGACAGTATGGAGGGCAAAAGGAATTTGCAGCACCCTCAAAACTCGTCCAAAATGCATGTGTTTCAGTAACATACCAGTTTCTTTGTTGTTGCACGTTGTGCTACGAATCACATACTAGACTTTACATTGCTAAACATTTTCCACATCGTACAGTCCAATTTCAACTTTTCTTCCTTTCATTTGGGAATCAACTTGCCACTCAAAAGTATGCAATCAGAATGCTCATCATGTATGCTTTAGTTATGGTTAAATTTCACTACACTTGCAGTGCAATGTGGGTGCAAATCTACCTGCATTTGACATGGAATTCACTGTCATTGACGACCAAACAATTAATTAATATCTTAATACTGCATGTTAGGTCGGAATCACACATTCAAAAACTACTCTACAGCCTGCTTTGGGAAACAGGTCTGCTGTTATGTCAAGTATGTGTGACTTATACGCAGTACATTTTCTTAAATAAGCAAAAATTCAGGTATGGTGTCTGATATAGGTATAGGTATGGTGTGTATGGTAATGACAACATGAATTTATTCAACAACTCTCGGAGAGTAAAATGTCAAGAGGGCCTGTAGTGAATTAAGAGTGAGGTCTTCAGGTTGGTGGCAGGGACCATGTGCCGTCTATAGGTGAGTGAGTGACTGTTCATTTACGGTCTGTTTGAGGTAGAGTGAGATGTGAGGGAAAAGTGAAGTGCATCTTTACATTGCTTTTGGCTTGTCATATCTGTTATTTCCTGAAAAATGCACATCCATGGTAAATATTTTTGGCACAGTGAGGATGAAGGCAAAATCTTGTTGATCTGAAGAGCTGGAGGAAAGAAGCAGGTGAGGTTTCTCAACCAGGAAACCAAATCGTCGATAGTGTACATGGATATTATTTCACTTTGCAGAGAGAAAATAGCGAGCTAAAATCATTTTCATAAAATTGCATCATACTGCACATATGAAAAAAAGTGAAGGAAATATTCAACTTAGCCTTTGGACATGAGTTCAGAGACGTTAAGAGCATGCACACTGATGGTGAAACTGTAAAAGTTATATTGGTGAATCTTAAGTCTTTCAACAGTTGCATTTCAACAGTTTTTATGTTTAATAAAACAAACAGTATTTAACTAAACCATTTCACCATTCTTATCCTAAAGCACAGGAGACATGTTGGTGTCCTAAAGACACAAATAGCTGGGAGCTGCTAGTAAAAAGGCTAATAGACACCAAAAGATTCTTTTCTAAATTGTAACTTTCTTTAATTGTTCTTGGAATATGGAAGATTTTCTTTCACTTTGGAGTCATTTGAATCATTTGAATTTGAATTAAAAAGTCAATCTCGTCATAGTCTTGTAGTGTCTGTAGCCTTTTGCAGTGTGAAAAATTGTCCAGTAGAGGAGATGTCCTTTTTGTCTCCAATAGCAAAACAAAGGCCCATCAGTCAGTGACCTTAAGTAGCCTTTAACATTCTTCATCTGCAGTCATTCACAGTGATGGTCAGCATAATCATTAGTGGATTCACATCGTGAGGTTGTTATGGCCAAGGATTTATGGGTAATGTGAAGGTTATGTCTGTTGCAAATCAAACTTCTCATTAGGTGTAATTTGATGGACGTAACCACGACAGACTGCACTTTGGAATAGCACCGCTCACTACGTTCTCACTGGATTCAAACCGAGTCCAAAATATTAGTTTCTGTACTTGGAAAAGCTGCTTTATTTAATGCGTACACGCTGCAGGCTTTGTCCCACTCAAGGTAGACTCTGGGGCGATGCACTTAAACAGAACCATGGAAAACATTTTCTCATGTTCTGAGGGGAAATCACCTAAACTAAGACACTTGCCAAAAGGCTTAGACTCTACTAATGCTCTCCGCTGCTCATCTTTGTCTCCTCTTCCATTTGTTTCTTTACTCTGCCCTCATTTCTTTTTCGGTTCTCAGTGTTGCATTTACTCGGCCAGGGTGCAGACAGAAACAAACTGTGTCTGTATGAAGAGAGGAGGGAAATCTATTCTACTCCTCTGTGGATAAGACCGAGATGCTGGCTACTTCCCTTTCTCTGTCCGCTCAGACAAAAAGAAAGGGAGAGAGAGAGAGAGAAGAAGACGGAGGGCTCTCGTTAATGGCTATCTGGGCTATAGGCTGAGCCTGAAGTCGAGCCAAGCCGGGCCTCAGGGAAACTTTGTGACACTTTAATAAAGTCAGTCGGGCTCTCGGGCTGGGTTCTGAGGACTCATCACTTTTTTTCCTCTTGGAGCGGAGAGAAATGGCACAAACGTCACGTTATTCCTGACTGAAAGCCAGATGGCAGCAGGCGAAAGATTGAAGACAGAGAAAAGTGGAGTCATTTACAGCGTTTCTCTGGAGGGGGAGGGGGAGGGAGAGGGAGAGGGAGAGAGAGAGGGGGGGGCGGTCTTTCTTTTTATTGGTGCATCAGGATGCTGGCGTGGGTCCTGGGGGTGGATGGATGGGTGTCAGCAGGCCTTTCTATGGTTGCTTGGAACGGCCTGGCCGCCCATTCTGGCCAGACGCTATAGCCAAAGGGCAAAACACGGAATTTACAAAACTACTGTGCAGCCCAGAGCAATGCATCAGAGATGCCATTGTATAGGTGAGCGATACGCAGCTGCCAATAGCATGTAAAAAATAAAAGGACAACACTTAAATTTACACACACCACTGAGCAACATACTGCTGTTGGCATAATGTACATAAACAAGGACATCGACGAATAGACAGTAAGGTGGCTGGCCAGCACTTAACCCAACAACCAGGAGACATAGAGCCGGCGTCAGCAACACAAAATAGCTCTGAGGCCTCGACATACAGAGGCAGTTGTGTATTACCGTGTCACATCTACGCAACTTCAGAGCTGTGATGACGCTTTTAGCAAAAACCGATATCGAGACGGGATATCATTTTCTGCCATCACATGTACGACCACGGATAAATCAAAGACGGACGAGGGACAACTTGAGGGGACCACAAGATGGCGGATGCACGGATGCAGCGGCAGTGCATGTCAATACCTCTCGTAGTCATAGTCGGAGGAGTAGGCGCCCTCAGAATAGGCGCGGGCCATCCTAGTGGAACGCAGTAACCTGACTGCTTCCTCTCGGCAGATTGGGTACACGCGATGGTTGCGGCTGGCGGGAAAATATCAACAGCTGGTCAGCATTTCATTTCTCTCTCCAGCAAAAGGGGAAGCAACATGAAAAACAAAATAACCTGCAAGGGAAGACAACTCGGAGGACACCATTTTTTTTGTTTTTTCCATCGCATACTGTTCTCTGCCTGAAAACATGCCTATAATACAGATCCACAGGGATTACACATAAGCTGAATTCTAACACTACTATCCTATGAATGTTTGAGGGAGAAACCACCTCTGCTGGACAAAACTTCACAACCAACGAACACTTATCCATGTTCAGTATTGCCGTAGTCACTCTTTGGTGGTCATCACACTTGCTCAGGCGGCAAATGTTTGGAGCAAAACGAGAGGAATGTTTACATGAGAATGACTGAGGTGATGAAAAGAGAGAATAAGCAATGCTGATACCGGATGGATGAAGCGTACGGCCATTCATTTTCTCTATGTACTGTACGACACACACACACACACAGAAGGTATATATTTGATCTTATGAAGAAGAAATATATACTTAACACAACGCTGATGTCACTGACAATGGCCAGATAACATGAAGCCTCTACTTCAGTGCATCCAAAAAAAAAAAACATGTTGTGCATTAACTACATGCCATTGTGTCAGTGCCATGTGTTCAACACTCAAAGAAAAGAAAGGGGTTGCGGGTTGGAGTTGAGATGGGGCTTCATGCATGCTCAGGTAAAAGTCTACCTGGGGTCGTTTTGAGGATCATCAATAGGCTGAGTATGTCTGGTTCGAGGTAGGGTGAGAAAATGGCTGCGACCACATGGAGGGAGGAGAGAAGACAGAGATGGATCTGAGATGGCGCCGAGGAAGACGCGGAGGAGGAGGAGGAGGAGGAGGAGGAGGAGGAGGAGGGAGGAGGAGGAGGAGAGGAGAGACACAGAATCATAGGCAGACAGATGGAGGTGTGGGGATACAGAGGGAGAGAGATTTCTCAAAGAAATAACGACGTAAAGAGAGTGAGAAAGCTCATAGGAAAGGTTGATGTGACGTTTTCAAAGAGGGGGAAAAAAAACAGGCGAGGAAGATGAGAGATGCTGAGAAGATGTCTTCCTCAGCTTTACCACACCGACAAGATGAAAGCGGTACACCGAGCACACCGGCAGCATTCACGGAGGGAAGAGCGGAGAAGCAAAGTCCAAGCACCTAAACCTGCTTGGCGTCACTTCTACTGCATGACTAAAAGAACTTAAGACCATGCACATTACATAGGATCTCTTCTTTCACAGACACAACATTTGAAAAAGTAGGAAAATACATGGGAGACATTTGCAAAAACAAGATTTTTCTTTTTCATCTGGTACATTTCCAAATTCCCTGTGACTCATTTCCTGTGTCATTTTAAACTGTTTATAATAAATAACTGGCCACTGTTAATTAAAGGAGCTGAAATACACTCAAGTGAGCACTGTCCCAGACAATTTAGATAAGTGCATTTTCTGCGTCTGACACTGATTTAGGCCAAGCCTCAGAAATATCAAATAAACTTAATTGGACGGGGGAAAGTAGCTGCGGCCTGGCACTGCCAAGGCTATGATTGGACTCTTGGAGCAACATTTTCCAACCCTCACAGAAAAAAAAGTGCTGATGGGGGATAACTGACCACTTCCCCTCGATCACCTTTTCCATAAAGATAGCGAGATACATGCAAATGATGCATGCTGTATGCAGCATTTGAAGCACTGGATTGTTTCCTGCATCCTTGATATAAGATGGAAGATGGAAAATACCTTTTTGTTAATTAAGCCTCTTACGTGGTGCAGTCGTACAGTCTAGTGTTCATTTAGGATTTAAACTGTGATACAACTTATTTGAATCCACGCTTTTGTATCGGATTTCAAAATACTATGATCAATTATTTCCAAGGAATGGAGAAAGTTGCTCTCTAAAAGCCGGAATACAAGAGCGATTAAAAGCACCCACACACAACATCAGTTCCCAGAGAGTTTAAGGCAGACGGCGTCGTGCATTAAGTGTATGCGTGCACAAACACCTCCCTGCATTTCTGCTCACCAGCCCCCACTTGTGCTCCTCAGCATCTGCTCCATGCATGCCCGCGTATGTGCATGCATCCACTGGACACAAGTGTAAGCTGGAGCGCGTGTGTGTGTGTACCTGTCAGGTGAGTAGTTATCTTCAGACACACTGTGGTGGTCCACTCTAGTGGAGGAGCTGTACTGAGAAGGCCTAAGGTCAAAGGCTGGGTCCAGACTTCTGCTGTGTGACAGAAGTGGACCGGATCACCCCTCATGTAGTTTACACACCACACACTGACCCCTACTGGCCAAGAGGGGGGCGAGGGGCACATCGCCTCATGTTTATGTGAGGCAGTCAGAGTAACGCGAGAAATATTGCATCATTCATACATGTGGGGCTAATGATGTGGCATTTAGAAGGCAGTACAGTCCCTAAACCCTACGGATCCCTTAAAAGGAAATTAAGGCTATAAGGATTTCAACAGGGTGTTAAATACAAAAACAAAACACAGAGTTTCCACCCAGAAATCAAGGCCAGTAGTTACCTAGAGGGTGGGGGAACGCTGGGAGAGCGCGACCGCGCCCGGTTAATATCAGCCGACCGAGAGCAGTGGTTAGACGACATCACCTGCTCAGGGACGGACAGCGTGGAGCTCTGGAAGTCTCTGCCATTTGGCCGGTAGTCTGAGAAGACAAGAACAGATAGAGGAAGGGAGGGATGGAGGGACAAGATGAAGAGGGTGTTGGTTTTTTCCCCAGAAAATGTCTGTGCTAATTTCCCTTGAACACCTTGTGAGTTTTCTGGATTTCTGAGCGAGTGATATGGCTAAATCTGCTGCATTTGATCATGAAAATGATGGCAGCTAATGATGCAGACCCAGTTTAACCCCAGCCTTTAATAACGGACCAAACTTTATAAAACGTGTGCTAAAATGCTAATCTGCAGAGGCACAGCTTTTCTTTCTTCCATTATGCTGAGTCTCTATATTCCACAAAACGAGGTCTAAGTTTCAATATAGGTGGAATTCATCTGCTGTGTTAACATTGTGCATGAAAAAAACCTTAAAAAAAAACCCCCTGAAACATTATAATGAATTTTCTCTGCGAGGCCGATTGGTCCATTGAACTTGAAAGAGTTCATTAACCGATAATCAGACGTGGCTTGCAGCCATGGTTAAGGTCAATGCTTAGCACTATTAAACGTGATTGATATTCAATAGAGTGTATAGCACATTAAAATGAGTTAAGGAAAACCTTGAATCAAACGTTGGAAAAGAAGGAAAGGTGGGAAAAATGAGAGATAATGTTATGTTGACCTTCACTAGAGGAAGTTTGACTGAAATATGATAAGAGTTGACCAGAAAGACAGATTCAAATATTCAAACTAAGTCATTCATCTTGAGCGCAAGTGGACCAATTCTGAAATTCTGATCATTTCTGACCATTTGCGTACCAATCCTAATAAACAAAAGTTAAAAAGGAGAAGAAATTAACAATATCTTTTCTTCATCATGATGCAGATTAGATTTAAAAAAGGAACTCATCTGCCATTTCTAAACATCAGCTCCAACACAGAGCCTCCTGCAGCAACACCATGCAGAGCCCAAATACATCTGTTCTTCCTCTTGACAGGCTGCCTGACGCATGAGTGCAGCCCGTCTGTTAAGCACATATAAAGAGGAGAACCTTTACTGAGGATTAATAGGATTGAACAGGAGGAGCAGAAGGACAGTAGGGTCAAAGCAAATCTAATTGTACTGTACAAAATATTGAACATGTGACTTGTCACTTCTAAAATCCCAGTGCATCAAAAGAGTCCAATAACAGGAGTCACACTTTGAAAGACATAAGCAGTACCTGTGCAGTAATTACCAGTGACAGTTCACCTATGATATACTGAATGGACCAGACAACTAGAAACCGGGTAGTTGGTTTACCGGAAAATAAAATGCAATAAAAAATGTTTCTCGTCCCTCTTTAAAAGTAATAGTGTCAGCAGTGTAAAGGGACAGTTCACCCCAAAACAACACTTCCTTCTGCTCGGTGATTCGGCTAGCGGGTGTAGTTCGGTAGAAAGAAAATAGTTCCTACATGAGACTGCTCACAACGAGGTCTGTGGATTATCTCGAGTAACTAGGTCATGATTTCTGGAAAGAGACATTTGAGGTTTTTCAAACGCAGCTCTTTTGCGCTTCAAGCACCACGAGCTGAGCGCCATATAGTCATATTATATGAAGAGAGGAAGCAGACATCTCTATCTCCAAAGCTAGGCAACGCACACCAAAACAGTCTAGATTGATAAATAGCCCCACAGGTAAGAGGAAAGACATGTATTTTTGATTTTGGGGGTGAACTGTCCCTTTAATGCAGAGACTGCAGGCTAGACTGAGATGTGGTGGAGCCTGTGTAAAGAGGAGGGTGCGACCAAAGCTGAACGAAGGGGTATTCCCTTCACTGTGAATGAAGTGAAGGTGACTGCCTGGCATGGTGAGGCAGTGAGGGGCTGATGAGAATGTTAAAGAGGCTGGACCGGAGGGGGATTTCCCTCAGCTACAGTATCATCAGCGAGTCCAGGCCGATGCTGTCTGTGTGTCTGACGGCAACTGAATCTATTCTCTTCTCTTCTCTCTCTCTCTCCAATCCACTTCTCCTCTTTGTCTCACGTTCTTTCCCTCTCTTTGTCTCTGCGGCCCGGCATCTGCTAACTGAAATGTGAACTATTACCACGCGCTAAATCAACAGCGCGAGGCAGCTGCCTCCGTCCGAGATTTACCAACAGCTCCTCCTGCAAACAAGGTCGGCACAGTTTCTGCGGTCTTCAGGCGACAGGCAACAAAAAGAGGGACGGTTTTAATTGAAAGAGGATAACAAAGACCATACTGCATTACTATCTCTTGCATGAGAAAACAAAAGCAAGTCTCTATGTTTTGCTGCCTCTTTCAGCACGGTTTCCTTCAAGGTTGATATCGTGTGTGGGCAAATATCAAGTACTTCTCAGTCTTTCTTTTTGCCGTTTCTCTCTGGCTCTCTGGCTGCTAACAGCAGAGCAGAGCTTCTCCTCTTCTGATGTGCAGCGTGGGCGTGCTGCTGGAGCCTCGGTGAGCACAGCAGAACAGCAGAACAGCAACTAGCGGTGCAGAGGCAGACAAAATCTCAGTGCTCCCTCGCTGTGCTGATGGGCTGCAGCATTTCACCCTGCTAATGTGATGTATAACAGGATTGTAAGCTGCTCAGACCAGGGAGGCATTTGACGGATGGTGGCATGTAGGTGGTGAGGTTAAAATAAAATACAAAAATATAATACGGCCTGGTGAAACGGCCCAATAAACATTTCAAACTATGTTGCCACTTTACCTCCAGACTGGCTCATCTTGATTTTTCAGACTCCATTTACACGCCCTCATGAGTCTTGTTAACGTGACCTTAATATATTACCTGTTATTACCCCAACACCATCTTCACAATCGTAGTCTGAGATCTCGCTGTCACTTATCCTCTGGGATCCTTCGAGATAAAGAGACAGACAGAAACATTGGAAAATACAAGAGACATTTTCATTCCCTCCTTCATTTATTTACCCTTTTTTTTGTTTTGTTGTATTATGCCACCCGTTATCGTACCCCACAACTACAGCAAACGGTCCTGTAGGAGAGCGTTTCGGAGGATTTATGTCAAATTACGCGTCAGCTGTAACAAATAACGCCGCATTCCACTGATCCACGCCAACAACAAAAAAAAACCAGCAGATCTGTCTTCATCTGAACTGTGGCACTTTGAGGTAATACATTCAATCATTCAATTTGCATGTGAAGGTGGGGTGGGAGAAGTGATGTGGCGTTACAGCTATTTCTTCATCTACCCAGAAGCCTTATTGCCCTTCCCTGTCCCCTCTCTTTAAAGTATGAACCCCTCCCTGAAGCCCCCCAACACACACACACACACACACACACACACACACACACACACACACACACACACACACACACACACACACACACACCGCCTTCACCGTTCAGTCAACTTAAATCAACCGGACTAGTGTGCTCTATCAGAAATGACAAGTACTGCACTCTGGCAGCGCCGCTCCAAACCTCTCATCTCAGTTGGCTGGAGACTTTTTACAGCTGTCAGCTCTTTCACCTCACACTTACACAAACGGCCAGAAAATCATCCTGGTGGGGGGGGGGGGGGGGGGGGGGGGGGGGGAGCGAGCGAGCGAGCTCTAAGTGTGTAGTAGGAGCAGCACAGTGAAGCAGTGCTGCGTAACGCGGACTACAGTACAGCCGTGTGAAGCACGATCACCACTAACTGCTCACAGAATGGTGAGCGAAGGGCCACGCGATGAGCTATTTTTGGGGTTCGGTTAGAGACGCCAGCTAAATAATGTATTGGGCGTAAAGATAATCATAATCTAACGTAAGAAGCCACCACTGTTTTAAGTATCGCACCAGCATCATCTGTCTCCCATGATCAAGAAAACATTCAAGACACACAAACACAAGCAAAGTAGAATGGGCTGCAGAGTTTGCCAAAAGCATTTTGTGCATTCTTAAAAGGGGAAATGTTGGTAACGACCAAAATAATCAAAACTAAATTTGCATTACAGAGGAAAGGCAAGTGGTCAAAATCAAAGCATATTGTGTCTGCCGGGGCTGGCAGATCGCCTGGGTTTTTTAGCACATCACGTTTTGCAGGATATGGTTTCCGGGTTGCAAGACGGGATTGTGAGGTAGTTCACGGGTGACTACACAGAGAGGGAGAGACCACTGTGTCCTTAATCTCTGTTTCCCTGGAGCGTGCATGTGTCGGGTACCCTGAGAGGATTTCAGACGAGTGGTGTAAAAATGGGCACCAGCTCCCCACATTGAAGTCCGTGTAAGGCAGCAGAGACATGCACCCATCATGGGGGATGGACAGAGTCGGATCAGGGCACAAGGATGCGTCTTTGCAGAGGACAGGAGAACACTGAGAGGCTCCATAGAGCAGCACTGCCAGGAGGGGGGGGCCTTTACCTGAGTTGTATGAATATGAGCCTTTGTCTGTAAAAGCAGAAGCAGTAAGGTTGATGTGACATGCACGGCAAACACAACATAAGCATCAACTACATTGGTTAATAAAACCTTAATTCACTAAAGCAGACAGAAAACCAGTGGGGCCAGAAGTTTACTGTATGTGGACCCTAATTTGTAAGTGAGATCTACCATATCAAGAACTTGATCATTCATTATACAATAATAATAATGATGTTATCCTCATCTTAGCTACTCGCCGTCTTGTAACCGTGATGTTGCTTGCATGCCAGCTCTGCCAAGTACCGTGACAATAACAATGTCGGTAGTCTCAACAAACAGGAAAAGGGAACTTTGTTATTAAAAAGATTGCAACTTTGGAAAATCACCTTGGATCAACCTACTCAGGCTGCCGAGGTGCCACATATGCCTCACCTGAACTTTGGAAAATGCTTTTGTGTGTAAATTAATTCACATTTTGTACCTAATTTCTTACTTCTACTGGTAAACTAGCACTGCCGTGTTCACAGTAAAAAGAAGGAAGGAATCCTGCCCATGTACATACGGGCACTATGCGAACAAAATGAGAACCGACTTCAGTAATTCTTTCAATTAATTCAAACTATTCCCACATTTTCTTTCCTTAGTGTGTTCTATTGTAGACAAGATTGTTAAGTACGTTTTGAAATGTAGCCACACGGTATAATGTCTTGTCGTTGGTTTTAGTAAAGTTATTTTAGAACTGACATGGTTTGTAAATGTTAAGTGGCACGACCCTTTTGTCACAAATTCCGTTATGCCTTGCCAATTCACTTCAAGAGACAGAGGGGTTACGCACTCTGGAGCCGTCGCGTTGGACTCTCTCCATGGAGCTGCCTGCGCTGTGTGTTCGGGGAGGCACGTGGGAGTGGGATGGAGGACACATCGTGGGTTTGTAGCTTGTACCAGTGTGGCTCGTCGTCCAGAAGAGCCGTCTCAAGCTCAATAAGGATCTGCCAGAGGGGAAAAAAAAATAACTCCACGGTCAAAAATGGCTGCAAACTAACATAACTTTTTTTTCTTAATGATGGAATTACAGTATTGTGCCACAATACTCATAGACCTCTTACAGTCAGCGTCAATCCAAAACAATCCCTTCCCTCTATATTTAACAGTTTTACACAGTAAATAAAAACACCAAAGCTCATTGTCCGTGTTGGACAAGGACTGGACAACCACAACCTTGTAAGAGCTTTATCAAGGGCTTGACCCCATTCGAGAGGATTAGCTGAGATACTGTCAGTGAGTGTCCCTGATGGGTGGGGTTTGGTTTTCTTACCTCTCCCAGGAATTCGCTCTCCTCCTCCCTCACCCTGGCTTGGTCCCACAATGTGATCTCCAGCATGCGCTCCCGAAACTCCCGCCGGTGCACCGGCGAATACATAAAGGTCTGGTTCCATTTGGGCTCTAAGGATTTCTTTACCGTTTTTGTTCTCCTCTTGCTTTTGTCGCTGGAGGAACAATAATTCAAACTGTTTTTATTTACAACCATGATAGGGAAGAGCCACGAATACAACAGATCAACAACACGACACAGCACAGAGCACATCACCGTGGCATGCTGATGACGGCAATGAGATGGCAAGGTGAGGAAAATGTCCACTTCCTGCATTCTATCAGTGCATAAGAGAGAACTGCTTAACAAGATGCAAAACTGCACTGAGCGACCAACAAAGTAGTCAGACACATCCAGTCAGGTCACCTACAGGCTTTCCTGATGCTAACGGCTAAAAACACATCGATACATGACCTTGTGACATTGTTCCAAAAAAAAAAATCCACACTACAGAATACATTTTCTAAGATATATAATAACTCAGTTTGGCCCACTAATGTCCAATAACTTCCTGGATGGAGTGAATTGAGGTGACATTAGATGAGTGGGGAGGGCAAAATGGTAACTGTTTCTACTCTTACCTTCTATCAGGGAGGAAGTAGATTTTGACGTAAGGGTTCCTGGGCCGGCCGTCTTCCCTGGCTGGCAGGTCTTTGGCGCCCAGGATGGTGACAATTAGCTGATGGCCCACTTTGTCATACCACAGTTTGACCTGCAGGGGCAGAGCAGAGACAGCTTGCTGAGGGACTGATCAGGGCTCAACAGGAATAAAAAAAACACACAGCGGGACTAATGCAGGAGAAGACAACCGCATCAAATTAGAAGTATAGCTGCTACAGGAGCATTTGTGTCTTCTGTCATTGAGACCTATCTCATTCGAGCCGGCAGTTTTCGGCTACAGCATAGAGTCTTCTCCTGTATTTACCCTGAGAGGAAGAGGAGGAATATGTCTACCTGCTAAGATGATGTCAAGTCACATGCTTGGCGGCACAATTTATCAGAGTTTAAAGAGATAGTTCAGAATATTTGAAGTGGGGGTTGTATGAGTTACTTCCATAGTCAGTGTATCTACAGTAGATGTTGTACTTCACCCCCCCCCAGTTTGGAGAAGCAGACAGTAGCAGCACGGCAGCACCAGCTGCCCCCGTCCACAGCAGCGCATTGCTTTGCTGGTACTCCTGACTGCTTCTACTGCTTCTTCAAAGTGGGGCCTTGCTGAGCTCCATGTACCGTAAGTGATACACTGACTGGCTAAATACCTCATATGACCCCTTTTAAAAAAATCAGCCCTATCCCTTTAAGTGCTCATAAAACATGGCCTTACTGTATCAGTGTTAATATGGTACGATGATGCTAAAAATGTATTTATGGTATTTTAGTTTCGATGGTTAAAGAGAGCCTCCTTTAATGAAAAGATGTGTTTTTGTGCATGGTGCTAAAACATATCTGTGTGTTTTTCTTTTCTATTACGATAAGTGTTGTAAAATGAATGTGTTTATGTTGGTCATTAAAAACTTCCCCTGCAGGGATGAATAAATCTTATCGAATGGAAGTGAATGCATTTGGCCCGGATGTCATTTCCACTGAAGTGAATTGGAGTGAAATGCTAAAGGCAACATGCTCTAAAATGAACGGTGTGCTCTGTTGAAATGATACCGTCTACCAGTGATGATGCTGGCTCTAATAATGTTCTCTCGGATATTTAATGGGCATCGATATGGAGAAATCAATCATGCTGTTGCGACAGGAATCGAAGACACTTCACACTAAAAGGGAAGTATGGACTCCAAAAGAAGACACTTAGAAGAAGAAAAAACTCCAACTGAGGCCTTACAGAAAGTAGATGAAATGAGAAATAAAACTTCTAAGCTTCCGTCCATACTTCTTTGAAAATATGATTATGAAAGGGTCTGCGCCGTTTCAAAAAAAAAACTACCAGCTATACGTGCAGCAACGCAAGAAAGGGCATTCAAGTCAGTAGATTGCATGTATGCAAAAACAGACAGCAGAGGGCTTATGGGAAAACAAATTGTACCAAGTAATCTCGAAACTTGCAGCCCACCAAAACACCAGATACTGCATAGTATGAATACGGTGTTCTGTCTGTGAATGGTAACATATATCTGAAAAGATTCACCTTGGAATCATGTAGATTATATTATGAGTGATAACACGTGGTTCATAGTAAAGAACTCAAATATGCAAACTATGTGGCTTTACAATGTGTCAATTCATTGAAACATAAAAGCTTTTCCAAAAGTGCATACATTACCACGCACACACATAAAAAAAAACCCACTTATTGACCTCCGTTCAAATGCCATGTCATGTCTTCAGACTCCTCTAAATTTGAAAAATCACACCTGCATGCTCTATGCATAATGACAATATCCTTCCATCTGATCCATATGTCAAAGTAGGAGTGTCAACCTTCATGCTACCTGAATCAAGAGTACAGGTTCACACAAAGTGAGTATACTGCGTGTTATTAACCAAAACCAAGAGAAAAGGCTGAGTGATATTAAAGGTGACTGATTAAAGGAGACCCTCGGAGCAAAGGAAAGCCTTCAAAGCTTTGTTCAGTTTGCCATTTGGGAGGTACAATTTGCTTAAACTCTCATCTGGAAAAGAAATTTTGGTTTCAATCACAGGACGGTGAACTTGGTATCTTTTCACTGCAACATGAAACTGCAGACCCATCCACCGCAAGCTGCTAATGAGCATAACTGCTGTAGATGAGTGTAGGCTCAACCAGGACTGGGTTCATGTCACTTGAAACAGAAAACAACACAAGTCCTCTGTCCTGAGAAAGTTCAGGGAGACACCCTCCCGCATTGCCAAAGATACAGAAATGTACGACACAAGGTCGTGTTGTCAATTACTGCTGTCAAATCAGGCAATGGAAGAGTGTCTCTGTAAACGTGTGCGGATTAGTCCAGCATGCATAAACCTAGGAGGAATGAGGTGAAGGGTTAAAATGAGATAGTAGCACTCATCGTAACGGTGATACCGACAAATCAAATTGAAAAGAATGACACAATGCACTGCACTGAGGGAAACTTGAAGCTGCCATTTCCCTGCGAATGCATTTTTTTTCCAAAGTATGGAAACAGAAAGTCAGCCAGTCAACAGTCAATGAGCAAAGACCAAATAGAGATTGTGCCCTTCAGACGGGGCCCATTACCTGGACCCTAGGGGCAAAAGGCGTTGTTCTTCTACTAAGGCTTTGGCTCTGGATAAGCAAAATTAAACAGCAAAAAAAAAAAAAAAAAAAGAACAGAAAAGGAAATGCAATAAAACCAAAATCCCACAAAATAACAACAAAAACGTACAATACACTCTAAACAACAACATCAACAACAGAAGGCCAGTGGGTTCATTGTTATTTTCATTTTTTCTGAGCTGCTCTGCTCTGTTCTGCACGGGCCCTTTGTAATTATCACCGCCTCCCGATCGTATCTCTTCTCCGCTCTGGACCTTTTATCCTCCGCTTCAAGGCGTGCGTCACAGTGATGCTGAAACCCTCGTTGTCCCGACAGACAATTTAACGACGGCTCCAAAAATATCATCGTGAAGAACTCACAAGGTTAATTCAGTGAACTCAACTGTTTCACTAATCAGTTGTTTTTTGAATTTCAGGGTCAGCCGCTTCATAGAAATGTGGAACATAAGAGAAGAATTCAGTGCTTGTTTTTAATTGGTTGACGCAGTGTTAAAGGTATTATTGTGACTCACTGCAGCAACTGAAATCAGCCATTTTCACAAGAAGCTGAAACTACTCAAAAATGATTGTGGAGATTGGCACAGTGGTGTCAGCTATTTCTTCTAAATATCAATGTCCTGGATGTGTTACCTAGATGCTAGAGCTTCTTACCTGCTGGACCCTAAATTTGAGAGTTGATTCATCTCTTGCTTTAACGCAGCCCTTTACCCAATTTACCCCAGGAGGGTTTTTACACTAGATAATGGACAAGACACACAGTAACCTGATCTACAATCCGGTGCTGGGCTGGTAAAGGGCCAGCTGAACAGGAAGAGTGAGAGAAGCTGTTCCCGGCAGCCCAGTGGTTTGATCCAGGATTTAAGGTCGCATTGCATTATAAATGTGAGTTTAGTAGTACATTCCAAAATGTAGTCATGTGAACGTAATAACCCATCTTACTCATAAGTTACTCATAACAGTGGTCAAAGCAATATCTAACAGAGGATTTCACATATAGTCATGCTGAGGTCGCTTACTGAGAGCTGTCCTGACAGGTACTGGGGGGCGTCCCTCAGCATGCTGGGACTCATGGGGGACGTGACGGAGATGGACGGGCGATCCATCTTCTGAGACTCAAAAGAACTCGAACCTGACAGGGGGCAGAGACGACGCAGTCAGATCATTCAGTGGTGATGCTGGTTCGTAGTTTGTGGTTTTAGTGACATCGAGAAATCAAAATGAGAGGGGGGGGGGGGGGGGGGGGGGGGGGGGGTAGTAAGGAAGATAGAGAGACACAGACAAGAAGAGAGACAGAAAGAGGGCAAGAAAGCATGCCACGAGAGAGACAGAGAGACAGAGAGGCAGAGTGACGGAAGCAAGACATTTCATTCACTTGATGTTTCTAGGCTGAATAATAGAATAAAACGGGGAAATGAAATAGGCTAAAGATTTTCAAGACTCACTTGATTCCAGTTGTGCATGTGTGCTGTCTGGTATCCTTGGAATATCTCTGGAGAAAAAAAAAGAAAAAAAGAAGAGAGTGTGAGCGTGTGAGACAAAAGAGAGGGAGGGGATGGAAAGGATCAATTTGAGCTAATGCTGACTGCACCCTTGCTCTAATGACCGTAAGCACCGCATTAGTCTTCATTCACCCAGCAGCTCCCTCAGCAGCACAAAGCAGGTCAGATATAGGGAACATAAGAAGCAAAGGCGCCGCTGTTTGTTTTCACACAATTTCTCTTTCTTCGTAAAACAAGCGGAGGAGAGCGCGCAAGCGAGGCGGCGTGCTCGCACTTCGCTGGGCGCCGCTGTGCGGTCACATACGAGGCATGTTGGGAATTATGTTTTTTGAAATACCTTTGTTTATCTGATTGACTGAATCTAAAGTTATTTTAAAAGCTGCATCCGATGCCCCGGTCCTTACTGCTCGGTCTGGTGAAGAGCATACAGAGTGTGTGACAGTGAGGGTCGGTGAGCTCTCACCCTATAGGCCGTGAGACCACCAGCTCCACCTGCGGCTCAGGCTTAGATTCTAGAATGATATTGTAAACTTCTTTAAATGTGGCTCCTTGTAATAGCTTCCCATTCCACTCCAGCACCTGGTCACCTGTGGAAAAAAACACCAGAGACACTCAAAGTCAAGCAGGATATCTTTCATGCAAGTGTAGAAAGTACACATCATTATGCTCCTCTAAAGCCTATGGAATACTACTAAAAAAAGTGTGTGTGTGTGTGTGTGTGTGTGTGTGTGTGTGTGTGTGTTTGTGTTTTTAATACCTGGTCTGAGATGTCCAACAGTGTCTGCTAGACTTCCTTTCCTCACTTTAGTGATAAAAGCACAAAGTCTACCAGATTCTGTCATCTTGCCTCCCACCACCTGTAGAAGCAGAGCGGTGACGGGGTTAGCACTGACATGCATGTGAAGACCCACTTTGTGTTGGTGTCGTTCTAACGGCGGACTTGATGTGCCGTGCTAACTCTTCAGGACATAATTGCAGCTTGCAGAAGAAGATTGTTGTCCCCTCAAAGTCTCCTGATGATGTCATGGCTTTGGCCTTTGCCTGCAAGGTATGAATCCTCAATAAAAGCATTAAGGAGAGGGTCACTGGTAAAAGTGCATCTCTGTTTTAAAAAATAAATACAAAAATTGTTCAGGGCTGTGCTTTCTCCCCCAGGGACACACTCTGGTGCCGCTCTGTGGGTCAGTGACGGTGCCGGCCCATGGGCTAGAGCCGTACTGTACAGTCCTGAGCTGCTGTACGCCACTCGCCTCAGCTTACATGGGCATCATACAAATAAAAATCCCTCCTAATGGCAGCTGAATGCCAACATACAAAGGAGCTTAGGGAAGTCTGCTAAATGAAATGGCTTTATGTAACAGGGCAGGAGCCAGAGAAGGAGGCTCGCAGAGGAGGGGGGAGGGAGGGAGGGAGAGAGGGAGAGGGAGAGGGAGAGGGAGAGAGAGAGAGGAAGGGAGAGAGTGAGAGAGAGATGGACAGTTTGAGAGAGAGAGAGAGAGAGAGAGAGAGAGAGAGAGAGAGAGAGAGATATATGGACAATGAGAGAGAGAAAGAGAGAGAGAGAGAGAGAGAGAGAGATATGGACAGTGAGAGAGAGAGAGAGAGAGAGCTGGACAGTGAGAGAGAGATGGACAGTGAGAAAGAGAGAGAGAGAGATGGACAGTGTGAGAGAGAGAGAGAGAGAGAGTTGGACAGTGAGAGAGAGAGAGAGATGGACAGAGAGAGAGAGAGAGAGAGAGAGAGAGAGAGAGAGAGAGAGAGAGAGATGGACAGTGAGAGAGAGAGAGAGAGAGTGAGAGAGAGAGAGAGAGAGATGGACAGTGAGAGAGATAGACAGTGAGAGAGATAGACAGTGAGAGAGAGAGAGAGAGAGAGATGGACAGAGAGAGAGAGAGAGATGGACAGTGAGAGAGAGAGAGATGGACAATGAGAGAGAGAGAGAGAGAGATGGACAGAGAGAGAGAGAGAGAGAGAGATGGACAGTGAGAGAGAGAGAGAGAGATGGACAGTGAGAGAGAGAGAGAGAGAGAGAGAGAGAGAGAGAGAGAGATGGACAGTGAGGGCGAGGCTGGCAGCCTGACTGGTGGACTGACTGACTGACTGACTGACTGGACTCTTGAGTTGGCTGGCTGCTGCTGAGCGGACAGAAACGCACCGAGGCACTGAGCAGACACAAACATGCCGTTTCAGGAGGCTCATTCAATCAGTAATGATTTTTCCCCATCTCTCTCTTTATGTCCAAGCATGCTCCTTTGGACTTTGGCTGCTCAGCTTTATTTCTTTTTTCCACCACCTACAGGTTTATGCAACAGTGAAAAGGGGAGAGAAACCAAAGCATCTTGCACAACGGAAAAGGTAGTGACTACACTGCAATAACAAACTAAGACTACAACGGTTTACATCATGTGAAGCCAGAATAGGACCTATAGGAGAAGGTTATACAGCACTAAAAGCATAAGATTTAAAATACACATGACAAGCATAGAATGTAACTACCTAGGGGACTGTGATGGTGCTATGTGCAAAGTTTCAATTGTTTGGACAGTGACGACACTGACGTGTTTCCTGCGAGCTGCTGAATGCAGTTCATTAAAAGTAGCTCAGTGTGAGTGAATTCAAAAACATTACACGGCCCAATACCAAACGCTGTTCATTAATATTCATCAGGAGCATAATCAAGTCTTTAATGAATATTAATACTGTGTAGCACTATGATGCAATCAATAATTACAAAAAAAGGCCACAAAAGAGTAGAATTCACAGCTGAGAAGTTATTATACTGTATGTTAGCGTCACCAACACTGACTGTCTATCAACTTTACCCAGAATTCCTGGGTGTGGTCAGCTGAAGTCTATTGCCATCATATTTTGTGTATATTTTGACACGTTCTACTGGTAGTATGACGATGGTGTGAACTGTTCGGTATCTCACCGTGGGTGTGTGTGTGTGTGTGTGTGTGTGTGTGTGTGCATCATACCTTTCAGACAGAGTCATTATGAGCTCACCTTCAGACCGAGCAGAGCTCCTGAGTCTCGAGGCACGCTTCCGTCTTTCATGCGCTTGTTGAGTAAAATACGCCCTATTAGGCGATCCCCATCTTTGGACGGCTGCCACGTCACCGGGTGCTACAAGGTCAGAGCAACACACCTACTGTTTAACAACTCATCCGCTTCAATTTGATTACTTCAGACCAAAGCAGACTGTTCATGGTGAAACAAGGGCGGGGCATGGGGGAAGTGTTTATTCACTCAGGGAAGAAAGTTCACACAAACTCTGTTGCCTCATCAATACAGTTTAACTTCTTTCTTTGTTTTTTAGATAGAAACACGCTGAATTATGAAACTCTAAAGGATGGAATAATTAAGCTAATCATGGACCAAACTATTGATGAGGAGCTTGTGTGAACCTGCCGGTGTGAGGGTGGAGTGAGCTTCATGCAGCGCCCCATGCAGAGTAAAGCAAGCAGCCCGACACTCCTCCTCAAACCAGCTCTTCAAACTGGAGCAGGAAGCACCGGAGTCCGGTGCTTCACTCCACACAAACACACAACCACCATCCAGTGGAGTAGTGAGGGGAAAGCAGACAGCGAAAAAGGGGGGAGGGGAGGGAGGGAGGGTAGGAGGTCGTCTATGATACGATATGAGGTGGACCATGAGGTGCCAGTTTAAAGATCAAAAAAAAGATGAAACATACACCGCACAGAATAAAGCCATGAGACACGGATAGGGTGAAATCACAGACGCGCAGTGGAAAGGGAAAAAAGAAAAACGTGTGTTTTCATTTTTTTTTTTTTTTTTTTGGTGCAAAACAAATCCAGTCTTCCCTGTTTTGTGTGCTTATACAGTCATTTGGGTTTTTGCTACAGAAGTGAGTGGAAAGTTGGGCAAGGGGGCGGGTTCTGTCTGGACTGGGTGCTGTGGGGGGGGAGGGGGGGAGGAGGGGGGGCAGCAGAGTGAGAGGGACGGGCCTGAGTAAAAAGTGTTCCTGCTGCACTAAACAGGACCGCTGCAGAGCAAGGACACAACATACGGAGGAGAACGAGCATGCAACTAGGAGAGACCCACATTCCTGTGTGCCATGACAAAACAGAGAGGTTGTGTGTCAATGCTCTTCTTTTTTTTTTTTTTTTTTTTAACAACTACTGTAAGGTGTGTTGTTTCTGGTTGGGGAGCAAAACAGCAAGTACAAGTAGCAAGCAAAGAGGGTGCCCCCAAAAGAGACGTTTTTGCAACACCGAGCAAGGTGGAGCCAATAGTAACCGGAAAAAAAGAAAAAAAAGAGGAACGAAATCGCAAGAGAAATCAATTTGTACAACGTCAAATAATATCCAGAAAAACAAACATCTCACCTATGTACACTGAGTGACAAAGAGCAAACAAAGACTGGATGGGTAGGTCATAAATAATAATAATAATAATAACAAAATGCAGGCTAGATTGTCTCAGTACCTTCTCACTATGGCTATGCTCCTCGTTTAGGGTAGTGCTACTGCACGTATCAACTCCCGAGTCTTTAACCTGCGGTTCACACCATGCCAAGTCCTCTTCAAATGAGTGTCCCCCAAAGCGCACCATTTTCTTTTGCCTCTCAGATAAGGTGTGTGTCGGCTCGGACATAAATGTCTGCTCAATAGTTTTTCTTTTTCCCCTTTGACTGTCCCCTACAGGTGTGGGATAAAACAGAAAGAAAAAACAGAAAAACAACATGCAAAGGTGTAAATAAAACGAAGGAAACATGAAATGACAAAAGACTCTGGGAGAAAAGGGGGGGATGGGGGGGGGGGGGGGAGGTAGGAGAGAGACAGAGAGAGGGAGAGAGAGATGGGGTTAAGGGGCGGGAGCGAGGGAGGGAGGGAGGAGGGGTCAAGGCAGGACTCCACATGTCTCACCAAAGACATTGGGGAGGCCTCGCTGCTATGCCAAGACGCATGGTCCCACCAATGGCCATCCAAATCTCCTGTAAGGTGGGGGTGGGGGGGTGGGGGGGGGGGAGGGCGCACATACACGAGAGAGGACAGCGAGAGGGACCAGTGAGGACACCACGGACAACAAGAGACAGTAAAAGCCAGACAGACACACATATAATACACTAAAACAAGACATCCAAACATTCATCTCTGCACACACACACACACACACACACACACACACACACACACACACACACACACACACACACACACACGCTCTCTCACATACGGCTCAAACTCCAGTCGTCCTGTGCCTAAGATCCCTGTGGAGAAAGAGAGATGCAGCTCAGGTCATGATACACAAAGGAACAATCATGATTTGACCACCGCCACACTGTGCGGTAAGGGACGGACACAAGCCTGCAATCAGACACACAATTCTCAGCTGGGACATTCATGACCATCTGTTCCTCCTTTTTTTTTTTTTTCCTCGTCTTTCCGACAGAACGTCGATTAAATCCCACATGTTCAGCCTTGTAAAGATCCAAACCCAACACAGACGGGACCAGAGGTCAGATTCTCCGGATACAGTTCCCCTTGCAGGTTGTTCAGTTTAGAAGGAATGTTGTGACATCCTTTTAGAATTTCCCAACTTTCTACTTGGCTCTCTCAGCACTACATTTCTCGTAGGTTTAAATGACGCAGGGTTTGATTTATTGCCAAACATGCTGTACCGCTTTACAATACGTAGGGAATATCACTTTAGAAGGAAAGGAACTGCTCTTCCAGGACGTCATTATAATCCATGAATTAACCTTCCTATAAGTCTTGCTGGTCATAACAATAGAACGTGACTACAGCAAACACAATCAGAGGACAGTATTTGTCCAACAACAGAACTAACGCTTCAACTGCTACTCACCCCTCTCTCCACGGCAACGTCTTTAGCTTTTAATGTCATCTTTTCCTCAGAGAACAATCTTTAGAAGCGCTTTGCTTAACTTCAAATCAGCAGACGACACGCGTTTTGTTCAAACAAAGCTAGCATGTGTCTATCTTTCTTTCTTACAGTAAAGGGGGGGGGGGGGCAGATCTCTAATGTGTTTAACTGAGGATCCAGATTGCAGTGCCGCACAGCCTTAACTGACCTCAATCCAAAGTGCACCGGGGAGAGCTTTTAAAGATGAGGCTGTGACTGCAGCTTCTGTGGCAGCACCAGTGTACAATCAGCCCTGAGACACACAGGCTGGGCCAGTGGCTGTAATGGTTCTACAGGATGGCGGTTCCAGGGACATTCTTTTTGAACTTTTTCTTAATTTTCTAATGTTCTCATCTATCCAGCAGAAGGGTTAGAGAGGAACTGACGGTGGTTGGACCCTTAAGAGGGGCGATCAAGACCTATAACTCCATCTCTCACTGCAGACGTGACGCTTCCGTTAAAAACAAACCAAGAGACGCAGATATCTTAGGAGACAAACGTCCACTCGCTGGGAGCATTTCTTCGAATGCAAGAACCGACCAAGATGCGGGACGCACCGAGCAGAGGGATGGAGCGCGCTTTCAATTGGATAAAGAGGCTTTACAAATATAAGCTAATTAGAAAGAGTGAAAGGCAGAGAATCTGGTCGGGGCTGTAGGAGTCCCGATGGAGAGTAGCGTGGAGGTTAAGAGGACTGACTGTGGAGGCTGTGTGTGAAGACGGGGAGAAATCGTTTCAGTTGTCAGGGAGACACTGTTTGACTGAGACCGTAGCGACAAGCGCGCCTCTGCATTAAACGTCCTGTTACGAAGGCGGGATGGACATTTAAATGTTGTTCGCTTACTCTGGCGAGACATTTTAACAATCCCAAGTGAAATTGCTCTCATGTAAAGGTCGGTTAAAGTTTAAACAATGATAAAATGTTAGAGAACCGACCCTGGTCTTCCACTTATACATGGTCATACTTGCGTGTTTGCGTGAACGTACGTACTGTATGTGTACGTAGCTGTAGTGAACCTCAGGGCCAGGGCCGCAGGAAGCTCATCTGAAAACGCCCCTGGGCCATATGCATCACTTCTCACACACTTCACTGCAGAACCTAATGGATCTTTACAGGACAGGCCTCCTTCAAGCATTATCTGGCTGAGGAGTCAGTCTCGGGGAAATCAGGGGACTCTGATGGAAAGGCATAAAAATAGCCTGCATATGTTTCTGTGGGGGGGGGCAATGTAGAGAAGAAGAGTGCTGTGTATAGATAGCCACTGTGAATAGATATAGCCACGTCACTTAAACACAGCTGATGCAGAAATCTTGCTTTAAGGGATCATTTAGGTTTATTACAACTCGAGTTGAAGTTCCACAGCTCTGTCCCTTGTTACTGTATAATGACGGCGTACTCACCAGAGTAATCGCTGGTACAAGTTCCTGTTAACTTCATTGGATCATGTTTCAGGAAAAAAAAATTGTGAAACAAAGCCAACATTATTCTATAAAATTGGGACCTAGATTTTCATAATATCTTTCCAAAATAATGTTAGAACTCCTGAAATGATCCACCTCCAGCTTTGCTACATTTATTTTATAATTAATATTAATATCCACATCCTCACCAGCCAGAGTAAAACACCCTCTTTTCCACACTTGCGATTTTCTTTGTGACTTAGTTGCAAGGTCAGTCTGAGCCAAACTACCAAGCTGTCCCTCTCCCCTCGTTCTCTCTTCTATCACCGCTATCCATCCATCAGTCAAGGGGAGTGCTAAAACGACTAACTGTACACAGTTATGCGCTGTGATAAAACATTATGGATGTCCCCGGACAGGCTTTGCCCTCTGCGGCCCTCTAACCAACAGCTGACAACAGTGATTACCCTCTTAGCCTCCCAGCTGCTAGTCTGTCGGCGGCACAAACACCAGAGCCCAGTTCAGCGTGGTGGACACTCTCCATGGAACGAGTCACTTGCCTAATGTGGCCATGATAGTGCAAACAGCTTAAGGCCTGCCTCTATGATCAGGGAGACATGAGATGTTTGGACTTTTTTGGACTTTTTTTGGAGCAATAGATACATTTAGACGCTGTCGCAGCTTATCTCAAGGTCGTATCGGTCACAGTTTGAGCTCCACCTGTGCCCGTTCTCCCTCCCGTCACACTCCTCCCACAGACCACCCTCCACATCTGTCAAAAAGAATTTGAGTGGGCGCCAACGCGGAGCTGCGTCCAGCCTCTCTTTCGCCCAAGCTTTATTAACAGTGGCACACCACAATTGGGCACTGATCCCCGGCGAGGCACTGTGTGTGTTTTTTTTTTTTTTTTTTTCAGGGAGCAGGAAACTCATCACGGCCGTAAATTGTGAGCATCAGCAGTCTGAGCCCGGCCCTGCCGTTTTCGCCCCCCGACTCCGAGGCCCCCCTGCAAAGTGCTGATTCAGGACGGAGGCAGAGAGCAGGCGGTGGTGGAGTTCACCACCAGCAGGCTTTCCATCACTTTGACAGCTCAATAAAAACCAGTGTAAACTATTAATTGGATCATTAATTATTGATGCTGTTTTTACTACAATTCAAGGGGCGAGAGCAGGAAAGAGGCAGGGGTGAAACTGTGTGTATGTTTAAACATAGTCGCCACGCTGGGAAGGTGATACGGTGTCACGTTAAGCCCCTGGTGGAGGCAGATCTCACAACAAGAGCTTTTATTCTGAAACAATACCTAACTTCTACTGTAGAGCACAAAACACGGTGACGCTACGACAAACCAAACCGACTTATCGAGGTGCAAAAACTGATCCCAGAAGAGCATTGATGAGGATGTAACTTAGGCTGTCACTACGCACCGTCCACCTCTCTGCCGTAGTTAGCCAGCCAGCGTCTCCTTTTCTGTCTGTTCGGCACTATTATGAGACGGCATGTCAGGGGAATCGATAAAGAGGAAAACACAGGGAGAGGAACACCGCGATAAATCAGTCTCCAGCGCTCGCAGCCACGAGCCAGGCCCATTACAGCCGGCACACCCTCTCCCCTCCAGTCTCCTCCCCCACCTCCCCCTTGGTCTCCCCTCCTTCTCGTCCCACGAGCCTGCTGTCACACACCCATCTTCTGGCCGAGTCAGTTGTGGCCTCACATGCAATTATAATTGGTGTTCTTTGCTCTGCTGCTCTGGCTGTTTTTTTTCTTGACTTTTTTAAGTCAATTTTTTATTTATATAGCCCAATATCACCAACCACAGATGTGCCTCAAGGGGCTTTACAATCTGCACAGCATAAAACACCATCCGCCCTTTGACCCTCGCTTCGGATGAGGGCTAGCGCTCTGTGCGCTTGCTAATTAAAGAGTGCTCGGTTTGTATGTGATAGTACATGCAGGGAGATTTCTTGATTGTGTCAGCTTTTTAGAATGAACAGTGGGTGTAAAAAAAAAACTAAAAAAAACACCTGGCTCTAAATTTGTTTCATTTGTAAACTATGTACTGCCAAAACTGACTGATCTTTCTTGATGGCCGGTAGGATGTCACAGTTTGGATCCCCTCTCGGCTGTCCGTTATATAATTAAGTCTACTTGATAGAGTGCAAACAGGAACGCTAATAAACGGTTCTACTGAACCGTTTATTAGACTCCCTGCATGTGCCATATCACAGGAGCCTTAATGATGTCATAAATGAATGAAAGTGCCAATTATAAGAAAATAGCTGCGTGTAATCAGCTGTCCCAGTGTGTGCTGTAGCTAGTGTGGTTTGCTCAACTTATTCGGGTCAACAGTTCAGCTCTGTCCTTTGTTTTCCCTCTCTCTCCTACGCAGGCTGACCTGTGGAGGAGGCAGACAGAAGCAGACAGGAACAACAGAAACTCTGACCCTCCAAACAGCCCGCTTCTGCTCCCTATTTCTGTACCACGGCTACCTGGAAACCTGGAAACTCCCACATCAATAATGTAGCGCCATCGCTGGGCCGCTTCCTTTGGTGAGGAGAACAGTTACATAACGGAGCAGACCGACTGAATCCCTCCCCTCTCCTCCAGATTAAACATTTCGGAGCATATGGCAGGCGCTCGGGATCTGCTGCTACCGACCAAAGCAAAACTGTGCTACTGTACTTTTCCTCCTTTTCGATCTTTTGTTCCACCATTTGTCAACTGCGCCTCCTCCTTTCTTCGGCGTTCGCTGCTTTTAAAAGCAAAGGCCTCCGTAATTACGGGTTTGACAACAAAATCAATTTGCAATTACGACAACTGTCAAGCGGGGGGAGCGGTCATGAAGCTAACAGCCTAAACGATTGCTTTTGATGTTGATTCTATGCAAAGTGGCATTTAATTCAGTCACTCTGACTGTTTGCTTGCCAGTGCGCGTTTGTACAATTCGACAAGGGCGCTTGTTTTTTTTCCAAGCAACGTAGGACATTTGCCATGAGCGATCTGACGTCCGGTCTGACGTTGTTGTTGTAGGCAGACGGCAGGAGAGGAGAGGCGGAGCCAACAGCTAGCATACGACTTCAATTAGGAACACTGTAGTTAACTGCGCTTAGAATGAAGTCACCTTATCATTTTAATGTTTAAACTTTAGGTAATGAAATGAAACTGGTGGAAAAAAAACTACTGATCTGTTCTTTTTTTTTTAAAATCTTTTACCACCAACCACCATCAGCTTTTGCTCCCTTCCCCACTGGACTGAACCGTAGTCCTACTTCCACTTTGTGACGGGCCACTGTACCAGGAATGACATCATCAGCGTGTGCTAACAGAACAGTGTGGAGATCAAGGTTTACAGAGGAGGTGCAGCATACTGCAGGAAAAACACATGATCACCCTCTGCTCTTCTATTACCTTTATTCTGATAGCATCATAATAATATTCATTTGTATGCAGCAGTGACGATATAAAGCTACTCGATAAAACACACTGCGATTAACCCAGCTCACCCCGTTTCACGAGACACCCTTCTCCCTGCGTCCCTCTGTCTGTCAGTTACGCAACGCTGTCCCTTAGAAAGGACCGATCATGTGACACGGCTGAGGTGGGACCTGGTTAAATGTGCCACAAGATGCCAGCAAGAACAGTAGCTTTACATTTGTTTCAAAATCACAGCCATACACATAAAGCAGCCATCCACACTGAAGCTGATCCGGCTGGCTCCTCCTCCCAGGCACCGGAGCTGTTAAGAGTAGAATGTTCATAGATAACACACGTAAAACGCAACACTGCTTTGCATAGACGTAAGGCTCAGTGTTTCGAGAAGCACAGATTTAAACATGTGTTAGCTTGTTGTGTTTTCTGACGAAAATAATGAACTGTTATTTATTAATAGTTATGAAAGTAGAAACTGATGAGGAAAACGGTAGAGAAAATATAAAATGAGCGACTGATTGTGCACCAGAGTCACTCTAAGGAAAAAAAAAACATATATTTGCGGATCTACAAAGTGTAAAAATGGTGTTTTCATTTTTCGCCCCAAATTTTTTAATAGATCTTCAGCTGTTATTTAAAAAAAAAAAATACAATCTTTTCTCAAAACTAATGAGCCTTACACATACAAATACACATGTAGACATACAAACACAAAGCACGTGTAGAGACTGTAGACTGGGGAATCTGAAGGTTATATCTGAATCAACAGCTGCAAGAATCAATATCAACATGAGACAGCAACAATAATTAAAACATACTGAGCTGAAATCTTTCTTTCTAAACAACATTATGTCAGTATGATACTAGAAAAGGCTTTATAATTGCATGAAAAAGCATCAGAAAAATGACTTCAAGCTATGTCTAAACAGAGAGAGAAGCAGTGCTGTATGTGGCCCCTACCTTTCTCACTGACTGACTCACTCTCTATCTCCACGTCCTCACAGCTGGTGTACTCTGGCGTGGTGGCCAGCTCCTCCTCCGAGCTGCTCAGCGACACCTGCCGCATCTTTCCTCCCTTTTTGGTTTTGTGGGGCTTGGGGGGTGGCGGGCGCACCGACTCCGACTGGTCCGAGCTGAGAGAGTCATTCCTCAACATGCTCTCCATCTTCTCCCTCTTGGTCTTGCGGACGGCCGAACTGGGGTCTAAGTGGTGTTGCTGCCTCCTCATGGGATCACCCAGGTCGCCTCTCCGCAGGTCCCCGGATCGGTCACCCAGCACGGGGCTCCGGTGCGGCGTCGGGGGGCTGTGGTTGGAGGTCCTGTGGCCTCCGAGGCCGGGACCCATGGGCCCTGGTGAGGAGCGGTCGACGGAGTAGGAGCGCTGTCCCACCATAGGCGGCCGGCGCTCGGTGAGATGCTGTCGGGACAGCCGGATGGGGCCTGGGTCATCCTGCTCCGTGTAGGCCAGTGAGACGTCGCTATGGCGGCGCTCGTGCCTCAGGCGGCCCACCTCGGCGTGCATCCTCATCTGCTCCTCGTAGGGCTGCGGCTTCACGGGGTAGCGTGCCAGGTTGGGGTCGCTGCGATAGCGCGTCTGGAACTCCTCCTGGCGCTGCCGCTGCAGGTCGTACTCGCTGGGCGGTCCATCTAGCTCCTGGTCCAGCGGGTATTCCTGGGAGTGCCAGCGCCCGGGGCCCCGCCGGTCCCGGTAGCCCATCCGCGCCGCATCCGCGTCTGGGTACATGTGTGGGCCCCGCGGAGCCCGCCGATGGTCCCCATCCCCATAGTCAGACGGTGATCTGGGCATGCCGCCGTCCGTCGGGGCATACTGCGAGTGGTCGCCCCCCTCCCTTTGGTCGTATTTTTGGTTTGGATCCCTGGATGCAGATGGACTTCGTTTCCTGTAGATCAAAGACAAAAGAGTGGCGTTTAGTGGTTGGTCCACTTTGAACTGGATTTTCTCTGATTCTCTGAATACACTAAATGATTTATTTAAAAAAAAAAAAAAGAATTTGCGTGTGCATGCTGATGCTTAGTTCATTTCCAAAGACCGTACAGTGTGTCTGTCTGTGTACAGGTGGAAATGTGAGGTATCAGTCAAACATCAGCCTCACGGTGCTTCATCTCTGCCTCCAGTCTGTAGCTTCACTTTACTTTGCCCTGCACTCTGTCGGCCTCAGTCCCTGTCAAAAGCCTGCTGTCTCCGTCTCTGTCTCTGTCTCTGTCTCTGTCTCTGTGGGACTAAGCAGCAGGGTGCTGCACCACTCCCTCTTCTCACTGCAACATGCTCTATAACATGGCTGACTAACGCTCTCCTGTAAACTTTGCATGCAAATCGTCACGTGACCTTTAGATTTCACAGGAAATATGTGCAAGGAGTATGAATACAGGCAGATAAAACAGGTCTTTGCATTAAAACATACATTCATGCAGTTTGATTATCAAATTTGATTGAGAAGGTTGCAGTCTCCACACAGACGACGTAGTATCCAATACTTGACTCTTTTAGTGCCATAGGCAATCTTTCATTTCCATTTTGATAGCATCTGATTACTTTGTGGATATAGGTGCTTAAATCATCATCATTTGCAATGCTTATAAACAACAGGATGACACAAGATTAACAACACGGCCTGCCTGGATATGACCTGTTTGTATTTCCAAATTAATAGTGGGAGTATGTGTGTGTGCATGTGTGTGTGTGTGTGTGTGTGCGCAAAGGCAGAGAGATGAGGAGCCAGACAGCGTGCTGAAAGCAGTGCATTGATAAATGATTCAGAGTTTCACAGATTGTGTCTGTGTACACAGCACAATGGACATGAAGGGACGTAGAGAGCCAATAACAACGTGTCCCACTTCTGTCTGGATTTATGAACCTCAGAGGAAGGTGGCGCATTCATTCATCTCGCCCCCCTTTTGTTCCTCCGGGTGAAAACATCTAATGTCACACAGAACTTTAAAAAAAACAACAACATGAATATACAGTTAGTGAGGGTGTGGACTAAAGCCATGACATCATGAAACTCACACTTCATACCTTCAGTTTCAAGAGAAATCTTGAAACGAGCAGTTATGTTGGACAATACATGACTTTAACGTCACAGTCAGGAGTGCCATATTTAAAAAAAAATCAATCATTTTTATCATTGTCCGGCTGTCACAGAGGAGGCCTAACTGTGCATCAATGCATTCATTGCATTTTGTTGAGAATCAATTATTCATGAGCCACTTTTCTCCTACATTTCTCCCACGTTTCCTCCAAAATAATAATGACATTTTGGTGAGGAAAGAGCTCTGTGAAGCATTCCTTTAATTTTGTACGTGACAACTTTCCATAAATTTCAAAGGGCTTCATAAATCACTGCTGACAGCCTTGCTCAGTGGCCAAGGTAAGGGCTCCTCACGTGTGATTGGCTACTTCACTGAACCACAGAGGAGGTCTGGTCCCCGCCTACTGTCTCACAGACCATCCGGGTACAAGAAATGTACAGTATATGTACAGTGAACATATACTGGTATGTAGAAATGTTCATACTTGTCATATACCTTGTACAATATACAAGGGTGTAACTTTGGTGTGAGAAAAACAGGGCTCTTTTTAGAGATACGTGGTTCTCACAGGACAACGACTGATGCATTGCTGTAGATTGCAATATATTAAGGAGTTCAAATTAGCACAACCTTAAACATCTACAGCAGTAAAATGCAACATGTACATGAATGTAGCAGTACTATTAATCCAGAAACATCAGATATAAAAGTAAAACACTGACAGGGAACATTTTACTGCACAAGTACTTCAAATACATTCTACTGATAATACTTAAACACTGTTACTTAACAGTGTATTTGTAAAGTATTTTCCCCGTCTGGTATTAGTACTTTAACTGCAGTAAAGGATCAGAGTATTTCTTCCTCTTACCTATTAAAAAGTAATGCATTCTGTTATTTAGTTTAAACAAATGACTCATGATAATTAGACCTCTGTTCTCTGTCCATGGTGCTGAAATATGCACCAGACTATATGATGAAGCCGCACCCAATAGTTCAGTGAAAGCTTCATTCACTACGTCTGATGTTGTGCAGCTTTCTTCTTCTTTTCTTTTTTTTTTTTTTGCATGCCTATTTATTGTGTTTAAAGCCAGTGTTTCTGCCCAACTGCATATAAAGGACAGGCTACACTAACATTACTACTATTCTACTCTTTGTAGAACGAGATGCCGGTGGTGGCTGCGTAGTGATGGATGGGTGGGCCGGCCTTCTTCCTGTTCCAGGAGGCTCAGCCTACGAGCAAATATCACTGGTTCCAGCGAGCGGGTGACAACGCTGTGTTATGAGTACGTTATTAATAAGTTCCAGAAACATTAGTCCACCTTCTCCTCCTCCACCTCTCTCTCTCACTATCTCACACACACACACACACACACACACACACACACACACACACACACACACACACACACACACACACACACACACACACACGAGTGATCTGCTTTCGTCGTTTGAAGAGGACTAAACCCAAAACAGCTGCCTGTTACACCAGAGGGACCGACCTGGTAGCGCTTGCTGCGAACAACAATACATAACATTAATACTGCATCAAAGAATGTGCAGCGTCTGTATTTATCACGGTTTTTGAGAATCATACCGTCGGGATTTCTAAAACCCCCGGAAAACCACAATACTGCCCGAGCCAACGTCGAACACTGAATAATCTCACTAAAGTGAAGTGCCAGCTGTAAGGAGAGACAGGATGATGTATGAGTGCAGTGTGTAGTTCATAAACTACTGTACTGTTCAAATATGGCAGAAGTTAAGCGTACAGAATGTGCTTTCAAGCATCACTACGACATTAAGGCGAGATTTATTTAATAGCAGACATCACATAATAACACAACTCTAAATATATCCCTAAATACCAGACAGCAATAATCAGTGATTCAACTTTTTCTTAAAAAGGTGCACTAATCACTATCTTTGTGTTTTTGTGTGAACCTGCAACATTAGGCAACAGCTGATGGCTGCTGCTGGGACTTAACTTTGGATTTCACTTCCTCCCCTTCAGTGGTCAAAAGCTCTTCATGCAGCTTTGATAACTGCCTGCATTTCAAACCAAAAGTAATTCACTCAATGGTCGATTACTACAAGTATTTAGATTCTAAGTTCCTGCTATGGTTATGATTTTCCCTCAAAAAAACTAAATAACACAGGAAGTGCATCCCTCTAAATATCTGAAAGCACAGACGCCATCGTCTGAACAACCGAAGAAAATGCCACCATCACCTACATTACTTCATCAACAACAAATCCCAGATAAAAGATGAACGGCATCAGCCACAAACTGGTTTCGTGATGAGTGATTTCTTGCAAATGGACCACAACAGAAAAAAAAACATCTTAGCGTCAAAGATGTAGCGGAAACGCTGGCGCACAACAAAAACAAGACTAATGGCTAATGCCCACTTTAATGAACACATACTTATTTACAACAAAGACAGGAAAAAGGCCATTTGGAGTCTTTGTGATGCAGCGAGCTCACACAAGTGACCTCTCCTCTCTGCTTTTACATCAAAAACAAACGCCTCCCATCACCTCAGCACACGGACACAGCCTGGCTGATGATTCAGACGCAGCTGGAGAGGAAAACAAACACACACATGACGGCCGCTGCATTATTCATGACCTGCTCCTGGACACAAACTGAGCGCCGCTTCATTCACAAATCCAAAGTGAAGCAGCAGCAGAAACGTAAATGCTGGACTGGGGGACAGTCGCCGTGACTTGGATGGGAGATAATGTAGAGGTGTGTGTGTGTGTGTGTGTGGGGGGGGGGGGGGGGGGGGGAGAAATAGTGTGTGATGAGCATGAGAAACATCTTCTTCTTGATGATGATGATGGAGGTGTGTGTGTGTGTGTGTGTGTGTGTGTGTGTGTGTGTGTGTGTGTGTGTGTGTGTTGCATAAGCGCATGTGTCCACTTGTGCATGCCTCTGCATTTGGAGTTTGCCTCTCAGAAATGCCTCACTTTGACTCTCAGCAGGTCCTCTGGGATGCTGTCTTGAGATCCTACATCCTGTGTACACACACACACACACACACACACACACATGCACAGAACACACACGTAGCAGCTGCAACAAACATTAACAAACTGCCCCTTTGACGAGCTCTAACTCGTCTTGACGCAAGTATCACATTTCCCTGCTCCCGTTTAGCCTCGCGTGTCCTTCCTGTCCAAACAGAGCAATGTCTGTGGCAGCTAGCAAGGGAGCTAGCAACCCAAACTCCACTCCATCGGCATCTTGCATCGTGACGCTATAGCGCTGTCGGGCCCTAAACCAGCCTTCAGTAAGCACAACGGAGCGGTGGCGCAGCACTAAATTTTCTACTGTGCATTATTCCCCCATTGCTCCAGCTGCCACTGCTACTGTAATAGCCTCTCTGCAGATACCTCTGAGCTCTCCACGGCTCTGCCATAACACACTCTGCTGATCTTAGATTTGCATTCCATCCTCAGTGACACAGACAGAGATAGAGAGAGGGGGAGAGAGACAAAACTGTGAAAAAGGGAAAGGGAGGGGGACCGTCGACAACGCATGTGAATTAGAAGAAGCGCGAAAAAAGTAAAAAAGCGGGGAAGATGCCGGTTAACTGTGACCTAATAGCTTAAAGTGCAGCTGGTGTGCATGGTGCATTCAGCCAAGCTTGTGAAGGCTCGAGCGTGAAGTGGCAGGATGGGACACCGTGGGATCGTGACGCTGCACAGAAGGGCTGCTGCTGCTGCTGCTGCTGAAGCGCACGGTGACGTGCTCCCTCCATCACGTTCCCTGATAATATGGCAAGACGTGGCACTGAGCCGCAGCGCGTTGCGCAAAGGGGAAATCGACCAGCATGTGAATCACCCTAACGGGCCGACAATAGGGAGGCGCGTTCGCTGTCAGCGCGGCGCGGTGCGGGAGGACAGGCGAATGCTGCTGCTGCGCCGTTCTGCACGTTCCTGCTGAGGGAATAACAGCAGCCCTCGTTACTGCTGTTGTCCTCTCCAGAGCTAACTATAGAAATCCTCTGCTGGGACAAAGTGTGGAGCAAGAGGCCTCGTTCAGTTGGCGACAAGGACGGTGATGAGATTCAGCTCAGGGAGGGCGACACTGGCCTCGCTGCATTACTGGGGGACTTTTGTATCTAACATGGAGGGAAAAAAAACAAGCCATGCCACCTATGACACAGACGGCGTGGATGTCTTATCACTGTACATTTTTGAGATCATTGTAAGAAAAAGCATCATGGGAGGCATCTCTGTGGTGCAGACGGGTAAATTGGAAAAGACGTCTCTAAGACGCCGTGTAAACACGGTTTCTGTTTTTTTGCTTTCAGCGCAGCCAGCGCTTCTAAATTATTACTATAATCATCTTTTTAAAGTACACTCTCCTTATCAAAAGCAGCGTAATGTATCAAATCCAATGGCTCACAAAAATCATGGGATTACACTATGGCCCCGAAAGATTAAAAAGTGCGACCCTAAAAGATTAGAAATGACCCGACATGCTCGCCACGATAAAACCTCTACATGCTGTTATTTTTCTCTTGTGACGCGACATTAAAAAAAAAAAAAAAAAAAAGAAATCGGTGTCATTTTACAATAAACTGTGTGTGGTGTAACGAGAAGTGGGTCTGAGAGCGGTGAGGTTGTCCCACTCGGCCTCATCAGATTCCTGTTCTGGCCTAGTGACGGGGTCCGATCGGAAACATCCACAGCCAGCACCCCGTCTGCAAATAGAGCAGAATGTCTAACTGTGTCATTCTCTCACTCTGTCTGTGTGTGTGTGTGTGTGTGTGTGTGTGTGTGTGTGTGTGTGTGTGTGTGTGTGCCGCACCGCCTCAGCTGAAGATGAAAGGCCCGAGATCAAGCAGGAAGCCCCTGTGGTCGCAAATCGTGAACATTTGATGTGGGTTTACGATAAAAAAGGAGGGAGGTTATCGCACCAATGTTTGCACAGAAGGTCTGCAACGCACGGGCTGGTGATCACTTCAGTGCGTAGTCGAGCAACCATCTCTTAACACAAACACAGTCCGTGATCTCTATGCCATCCTGCTGATGCAAAACATTGGACTGGCTAACATGGTTATTCAGAATTTGCTCAATACTGAGCTCATATATTTGGGATTTTTTTAATCCAGCTTTGGTTAATTACAAAAGAAGAAGAGGAAAGTTTTAACACACTTCTAAATAACTAAATATTCAAATTGCTCCGTATTTGGGGAGCAGCTGAACACGGGACGGTATGTTCAAAACAAATGCCTGTCATTGGTTAGTTTACAGAGTTACTGCACCAGAGCAGACACTGTTAATGCAAAGCATCGTGACCCAGCAGGATTCATTGTGGAAGCCCAAAAACAATTGCGATTAATTTCGCCTCCCTATCTCGTTCCGTCGCCCTTCCTTTCCTCACCAGCCTCCTCTCACAGCCGCGATGAGAAAGATTGGAGTTTTTATATGCAACAAATTAAAAAAAGGAGAGACAGATAGAGCGCGAGAGAAAACGCAGCCTTTTCTTAAAGAATTCCAGAGCTGGTGAATTAGACTTTCGTCCTCACACCAGTTTGCCGCAAAGATATGTTGATGCTCCATATAAAACCGAGGAAATACTAGAAGCACAAAGACCAATAACTGAAAGATGAACCCCGATACAGATTTCATGCTCTCAGCTGTGTAGGCACCTTGACACACACGGACAAAATAAATAAATAAATACATCTATATATAAATAAAATGCCACGATAAAGCTGCTGCTTTCTAGATGTTACAGCAAAATGCACAACCTGCTGTACAATGCTGTTTAACAATGCTTTTCACACAGTGTGTGTATCAGTAGGCCATTAGAACGATCCAAAGGAAACGCAACATACATGACACACTAGTTACACATTTTAAATATTCATATGTTCATATCAGCTTTAACTGTCTCTACGTTGTGAGATGTAATCAGCCCTACTGAAAGGAAACCTTGAATCCTGGTCTGCAGCTCAGTCCAAACACTCACAAGAGCAGTTCGGTCCACTCCTCGACTACATAGCACCAGCTCACAGCCTCCGACCACACCTCTGTTGTTTTCAAAAACCTCTCTCCTGGAGCACTAAAAAAGAAGTCCTCGTTTTATTTGTAGGAGGATGATCTGCAGACGGCAGCAGTAAATGGAGTCTTGCGGCAGCGCTCCTCGGACTGAGCGTGTGACACCGGCTCCGTCTGCTCCACCGCCGCCGCCGAAGAAACATGTTAAATAAGAAAGCCAAAAGCAATCAAGGTGAAAATGCAACGCTGCCCCTGCGGGGATTGTGCCACCTCTACTTTACGGATAATGGAGAGAAGTCAAATGAGGACAAATGAGTGGCGGCGTGTTGCAGAGCTCTCCTCTTAGAGGGAATCTGGCCCGCTAATGACAACAATACATCCTGGAACGGTCTCTATTGAAATGAGATAACTAGAAAGGAGGCAAGAGCGGAAGGAAAACAAGCTGAATGCGCGCCTCTCAACCCGAGAGCAATCAGAGAAGAAGAGACGAGGGGGAAAAAAAACCCGCCCCTAATGGTCCATTTGCAGATGCAGCGTCACACTCCCCTCCTAAGACTGACTCAGCCGGCCGCTGTGTATGTGGGACGCCCCTCGGAGTAGAAGAAACACATCCAATTCCCCCCCCCCCCCCCCGTTACCTGCTACGATCAAAGCCGGTTAAAATCCTGCAGCAGCCCGACAGTTTAGCTGCAACTCCTAAAATCCAAATGATGTCGTAGTATCAGCATGACCTGCTTTGTTTCTGCTGCGCCCGCAGCGCCCTGCCACTCTCTGATGGATGTGGATAGATGGTTCAGTTTATGACCCGGGCTGCAAAGGCTTCTGGGTTGCCTGAAAGCAAGCTGACTTTTGGGTTTAACGCCACCGTCATGTGATCGCTCCGATTGGCTGGCGGTCGAGCAGCACCGGTCCTCTGTTTAAGAAAGGATTACACTGCTTGGTTGATTACTAGCTGACATCTATCACCAATCGCAGACAGAGCAGGAGGGCTCACCTAATCTCATTCAGCCGGAGGTCTTATGATCCTTAAACTGAACAAATTACATGGTTTATGTATTTTTTTCTCTTTTTTTTATCCACAGGGTGGATTTTCAGGCTTCAAATCAAATACAGGGGAGGGAGAGAGGGAGCAATAGAGAAATAGAGGGAGGAATAGAGAGATAGAGAGATTTCTCTTCCCGCATCATTTCTGTGCATTACAAAACGGATCAAAGAGTTTTTTTCTCCTGGTTCTGCAGCACGATGACGTGGCTGTTTTTCAGTGACCTGGTTTGATAAGTGACTGTGACTGGCTGTGTCTGAGTGTTGTTAAAAGTCTTTCCTCCTGCCTCTGTCTCTTCATCCCTCAGCCTCAACACATTTCACATCTGTCACAGTGTTTCTCCTATCGCTTGCACCTCCTTTGTCAACCCCCCCCCCCCTCCACCCCCTCCGTCGTGTCGACCCTCCCATGGGACGGGCTCTGACTGAACATGCACCACTGGAGTAGGTTCTGTTTGTGATTGCCGTGGCGTCGGCTGACTGACAGGTGCGTGGAATCGGGGAGGGCAGGTGGGCGATGGGGTTGTCGACACAGCGTTTCCCGGGATGGAGGGTGGGAGGAGGGGAACCGGTGAAGGGCCACTGGGTGTGTTTAATCACCAGAGTCCAGAACGGGGCCGGGCTGCAGGGCTCCATGTAGCTTTGAGAGCAGTGCGCATCTGACCTCCACTCTGAGACACCAGAGGACTCCTTCAGAGCATTAGTGCCGACACGGCGACCCAGAGAAGTTTGTCAGAATGCTATGTGTGCGGCGGCTGCATTTTTTGTTTTAATTACAACTGCATTTCCCATAAACACTATATACTGCAACAGAAGATTTTGAAAAGAATCCAGAGCCAAACCAGTGAAGCTCAAATCAGTTGAAATCCACGCGTTTCAGTCAAAGTCAAACAGCTCTTGTTCTTGTGTTGGAATAAAACCTCCCATGGTGCTGCTAAGTGGCTCCCGCTTCTCTCCTCAAGTACGCCACGTCCTGCGAAGACTTCGCTCTGTATTTTCACTCCCGCACATCAGACTACTTAAGAGCTCACACTCGATGCTTGACACTGTTCAGGTACATCTGCTCCTACCGCTTCAAGAAGCACGCCAGCGATGTAGACGGATCAAGGTCGTGAGAGAAAAGACGGATCGCTAACTTGCAGGAGAGCAGGAGCTAGAGGACTGGATTAGGAAGTGCTATACACAAGGCAGGGAAGTTGTATATGATATAATATAATATGGCGGTTTGTTGGTATTGAGATCCTACAGGAATTACTGAACACTTCATGCATCTTGGATCTGATCTAATAGCTGATATCTGATTACCTAAAACAACAAGGTCGTTTGAGATTCACTCAAGTCGGATGTTGAATACATTGTTTTAATATAGAGTGCAAAAGCACTTTGAACTGCTAAGGAGTTTAGTTAGGACTTAATTCCTCCTCTAGCATTCTTGGCAGTCACCACACACTACCTCCACCCTGTGGACTAGAGTAGGGCTGACTTGATTTACATATAGCCCGGGAAAAAACTAGGTGGACCGTAATCACATTTTTTGATGCAGAGGCTAGGTGTAAAGGAAAGTGTATTAAATCTGGATTTTATCCGGACACTCTTAAAGCCACAGTTCCATTCACAGTAACAGGCGACAGCGTCTCCCTCCCTTTCGTCTCCCTGCTCTGTGGAAAGTTTGAAGCAGACACAAAGTTGTGCAGCCCCACATCTATCAGCTCAGCCGACAGTGTCTGCAGATCTGGGAGTCTATTCGCTAATTGGCTCCATGAGCACGGGCTCCACTTCTCCTGTCTGGGAGTAGGCCAACTGGTGCCTTATGTGTTCATGTTTATACTCTGTGTGGTTAATATGTCTTCTGCACTGCACCGCCTGTTGGGTCTTCTGTTTTTTTTTTTGTTTTTTTTTTAAGAAGAGGCACTGCTAGCACTCTATGTAGGCCAAGCCCCACCAGAACATGCCATTAAGATCAGGACTGCTACGCTGCTGCTGGCTCCTCCCCTCCCTACAGAGAAAGGTTAGAGGAGCAGAGCATGTGTGCATTTTCTTTTTTTTATCATATTGCTGCATTCAAAAAATGCACATCACAGCTGGAAATTCATAACGCAAACACCTCTGTTGAGCAGACACACAACCAGACAGTACATTTGCCCCCAATGAACCGTCTGTAATTATGCTTATTGACTTCTGCTTGAGTTGAACAGAGCTGTTGCAGAGCGGGGTAGGAGCGTCCTCTGGAGAGCCTGGAAGTAATCAACACCCCAACACTGGTGGGTAATTAACTGGTTGGTTTTTTTTTAACCATACAGTGGAGCCGACGAGAAGATACCCGTGATTGGCGCTCTTCTGTGACCAGACCTTGCTGCTTCATCGCCACATGAAAGACCTCGTCATCAAAGTCATACCTTCTGAAGAGACCACATAACACCATGTGGGGAACAAGAAGTGGCTTTTGGACTTGCTCACTTCTATTGGGTCTGGAGGCCTTTTCACAGACGTCACAGCAGGGAAACAACTTTTTTTTTTTACAGATCTGTAAAAGATAAAGTTAATGACTGAATTCCATTTAGCTGGCTAGGGCCCGATATTTTCACATTTTCACTAAAATAACAAAAATGTTTGATTTAACCTTTTTATGCTTAAGATCACACCAGCGTGATCATTCTAGCAAACTAAACTCAATCTATCACCTGGCTGTACAATCACACAGGTAATGAGGAAACAAATAGCAATAATATTCACACTAGCATCCTCAACGCACAAACACAATACTTCTCAGCTTAACACGAGGGTAAACTTATGGAGACCCTCCCTTCCTGCCCGCCTGCTGCGCTGTCGCATGTTGGCAGCTCAGCGCTCAGCAGGCATTCTGCGTTTTCACAAAGCGCTCTGTGGAGAGAACATACTGAGATTTGTCGAGCTGTTCATAACCCTGCGAATTCTATTGTAACCATATTTCTGCACAGGAAGAAAAAATAAAATGTCTTAAGAATGTCTTTCTCTCTCTGACACGCAAGTAATTGATCTCCCTCTCTCTCCCTCTCTCTCTCCCTCCATGAATTTCTTCTTGGTTCTGCTAAGTACACATTTTTCATTCCAGTGAGCAAGCTGCATTTGAAATCAAAGGTGGTGACGCTGCGTGGCTGTCTGGCTCCACGGAAAGCGAGGAGGTAATGAAAAAAGCTGAGGGGTGAGTCAGAGGATGCTTTAATAATCCTTGCAGCCCAAAATAACATCTCAGGAGCTGGACGGACTGACGGCCCTCCTGGCAAAAAAACCCAGCAGCGGCCCAGGCTGTTCTGGACGGTCACATGCCGGTCGCTACACCCCCCCCCCCCCCCCCGACATACACCTTCCTCTCCCTCTCTCTCTGTTTTTCTCCCATCTCCTCTGAGTCTATTATTTTCAACAGATAAGACTGCAGCAGCACAGCACGACGCACCAGACAGCCAGGCCCTCCCTGTACCAACTATACAACAAGGCTGAGCAGGGCGACGGGGGGTGTGTGTGTGTGTGTGTGTGTGTGTGTGGGGGGGGGGGGGGGGGGGGGGGGGTGTGTGATCCAGTCAGTGGGAAGGAGGACTATGACGTCCCTTCACAGGTGAGCAATGTGTCTTAGGTTATTGTCCAATCATTGCTGACGGATGGTGATGGGGTCCAGGCTGAATAGCTCCTTGTGTTGGGTTCAAGGTTGGGCCTATATATATTTCGTCCTATACATAAAACGCGTTTCCCTGGCCGGGCACACGGTGTTCTGCCCTGTGCGGACGAGCGGAGGGAGAAAACCAACCCGTCGTCTAGTGTTACCAATGCCCATCTAATATTTCTGCACAAAGCTTCTGAACTCACGTCCCATTCTTACATTTCACCAAATCCTGCTCTCTTTTCCAGCATTCATCTTTTAACACAAATTACATTACAAGTTGGCAGCCCTTTAATGTAGCCGTGAGTCATCAAGAGAAGACCATAATGTTGAATAGCGTTACGTTAACATTAGCACCAATGTCATGTGCGCATACTAATATTAGCATTAATCTCAATGCATGGCTGGGGTGGACAATCATGTCGAGGTATTCCGCCACATGGGAAGTCACTGCGTCACATTCTGCATCATCTTTCAATTCAATTAGGGTTAACAATGTTGTGAATTTAGGCTCGGTGATATGGTTTATAAATAATATCTCGATATTTTTAGGCGATATACGATCTATATCTTCATTTCTATTCTATCATTCATTTTATTCAATATCAATTAATTTTGTCTAATCTTAATGCATCTATTGTTGATAGACTGACTAACTTGTTGAATTAATTTGAACATTATTATTGAGAGACTGACTATTTATTGAATGCATATGTGAAATCTCATTCACCGGAAGATCGCTTTTATTTTGAAGTCAGTTCTTACATGCCTAGAACATACAGCAAAACAACGAGGGGGGGGGGGGGTTTAACCCTCTTTTTTAAAGTGGAGGTCGCTATCTTCCATGACTGTTCCCGACCTCAACACGTATAAACTCCAGGCTCTTTCCCTGTTCCCTGACACTGGGCCACTTGGTTTCAAAGCATCACTGCTTTACAGAGTAGAAGCGTCGATCTCAGAAGAAAAGAGACTGGAGTCCATTTACGCTCAACTCATTTCTGGGCACACTGTAAACCCAGAGTGGGTTGTAGAGTTAAAAGCTGGACGATACTAAAATACTAATCTGGTTATGCTGCATACCTGAATGTACTGAAAATCCAATAAAAAGTGGGTACGGCATTGAGGTTGATGTGGTTCAGTTTACTAATGCTGCGTGATGAACAGTGAAACTGTGACAAGCTCAAGTATTTTATGGGACGTGTTCATACTCTGTGGCGGAGAAAACACCGAATTTAAGAAGTGCAATTACACAATGAAGAGAAAACACAAGGAAAAGAACGAGGGAGCCCACTTGACTGCAGCAATTCTATTTAAATGTGCCTTTGTTCCACAGCGGTACACACTGCATATTGCCTCTGGCAATCCAGCACACTTCACGTTTATTACCGCAGCGGCTATTTTTAGCACATCATTTATAAATTAACACTAATAATACAACCGATCATGGTAGTAAAAGCTGTGTGTGTGGTGCGGGGCACTTCACTTCACACCTTTTCGAACCGGTTTAAAGACCAGAAAGCCAGCCTTCTGCAAAAATGAGATAATTGAATGTAGAAATTTCAGCATTTTTGAATACAGATCTAATGTATCATACACATCCTTCTTATTGCCCTTTTTTGGCTACAAACTGCGTGGATGCTGCTTGTCACAAAGCTAAATTGAAAGAGAGATTGCCGGGGAAAGGAGATATTAGCATTCTCCAATTACATCCACAGGGAAGGGAAGCCACTGCAGCCAACTTACCCCAATGCATCTCTGTGGCTGGGCCCTGGGCATAATCAAATCAAGATGTATGCTACTCACACACCGAGTGGCCAGCTTAACGAACTCTGATAGGCACCGACTGCAACGTGACTGACGGCATCGTGCGGCACACTTCACATCCTCGAGCCGACATTGACAATCTCCAGCAGGTTTTATCTTTATCGGGTCCCACTGTACGCAAAAGGGGAATTGCTGAAGAATCGCTGCTCCATGGTCTCGTTTGGAAAGATTCAAATCTCGCTCGTTCTTTAATTGAGCAACAGACAGACAGTAATTCAAGACAACAGCAGAGAAAATGTACAAAATGTTTGTTTTAGACAGTAACTGAGCCGCGCAGGTCTCGTCCTACGATGTGCTAAATTAGGCGTGCAACATTTGAGAAAGTGCAGAACAGCAGAATAATGGGAGCCGTGTGCAATGGGTTCCACTGGAGCGACCACGGTAGATGATCTCATTTTCTTCATCCTGTTCTGGGACTAGTTAGCAAAGCATGTTGATAGATTTCCCCCGTCAGTTACTTTCTGAAAATGCTATTCATTTCGGTGCGTTCTTTTTTCAAATTACTGCTGTTCACCCCATCTTCTCCATTCCAGTTTCGTAGCCTTTCCCCCGCCAGTCTCTCTTAAGTTGAATTCAAACAGATCGGCTGCTAGGAGGCTTGCCTGGAGGCAGACAGGAAGCTGTGCATAATGGGAAGACGGTGCCTCCCGAGCTCTTCTCTGAAACACTTTCCCTGTCTGAGAGATGTCACTACTTACTCACACACATACACATACACACACACACACACACACACATTGAGATCAAAGAGACAGTGTGCAGCTAAGTACAAGGGTTGAAGAGTTTGGGAAAAGCCAACAAGGAAATAGATATGGGAGATAGCTGTCTGAAAAAAAAATGAAATGTGACTCCAATTACTTTCTGCAACTTTTAGCACATAATGAGATCTTTAATGATCATTTTAATACTTACATCATTAGAGCTACGCTGTTGCTTTATCCCCCAAAAATACTGGTTTGTAAGAAAAAAAACAACAATCATACTAATGATGCAGGATAAATGCAGATGATAGTAGGAGTTCAACAACCGCCAGGTGGGAGAAGAATGCACGGAAGCAATGACACGGCACATGGAGTTTTTACCACATATCTAAAAAAATGCGAGCTTGCGACCAAGTTGCATCTTTCCTCTTTGACCGAAGCCACTCGCTGTGTCCCTGTGTGCTCAGCAGAAAGACCTTTTCTTCCAGCGCTCAATGGCATTGACGAGCCAACGTCGCAATCGATGAACCCGCGGTCAGACCTTTGCAGAGCGAGCCCCAGACCAAAGGGCTGTGTGGGTTAATTGTAATTGCATAGGACAGCGTCTGTAACACAGCGCCTGAGCCAGGAGCTCGACGGGCCCGGGGGGGCTCTGGTCTGAGAACACATTCAATCTACGACGGTGGTTAACTTCAACCAGGGACGCTTTTTATCGGCTACATCCAGCCACCTTTTTTTAATGCTTAGATTCCTAGATTTACATACATCACAGGGAGTGGCGCTCTCCTCGCCTGTTTTATGTACAGATGGTGTGTTTAAAATATGTGTCATACGGATGATGACAGTAACTGGGTCCTCGATTTCCATTTTGATGTACCGCTGCACCACAATAAAAAAAAAACAGCCTTCAAAACTTTCGTTCTAGATGTACAAATGAGAGCAGAAGCTCTACGATTCCGTAAGCGGGAGAACTGTGAATGGTCTTCTGACAGGATCAAGAGAGACGTATGAATAAATGGAAGGGATGCCGGCGAGTGGAAAAAAAGAAAAAAAAAAGGAAAATCTTCAAAGTCAGCTTCTTTCCTCTCCCCAGCCACCCCTGGAGATCAGATCAACTACTATCCTAAAACCTAATGAACTAGTAAACACTGGGAATTAAATGAATATTACATGGGGTTTCATAACGGCAGCCAGCAGACTCCAGAAATAATGAAGGCGCGAAGAGGAAGCGGGAGGAGACAGTTACTGGAGCTGCTTCTTCTTCTTCTTCTTCTTCTTCTTCTTCTTCTTCTTCTTCTCCTTCTCCTGTGTTTACTCAGCATCTGCCTGCCAAAAGGAGGAGCTTTTTGATCACTCCTCGGCTGGGTCCTCCTCTCTGCTGCGTGGCAGGAGAAGCCCAGGGAGGCCGGCGAGCACCGCCAGGACTGCTAAATTTGCAACACAAACGAATTGAGCTAATTGTACACATGCGGGAAGACGAGGGGGGGAGGAGGGGGGGGACACGTGCATGGTGCAGTGTTTTCAAAATATGGAAAATAATTAATCTGGTTGAGCTTATGAAATACAATCAGTGTTGCGAAAGCGGCTTTGAGCGCGGGGCTGGGGATGAGACGGATGATGATAGCAACGGCTGGAAACACGCAGATGTTTAGATTAAGCTTCTTCGTTATTGCTTTATCACACAGCTTCTTCAAGTGTATTTTTGGTAATTGAATAAATTGGAGCATGAAATAGATTTGGATTTGGGGCACGGCAACAGGATTACGTGTAGAAGCGGGCCTTTTTCCCCATTCATGAAACAATGCAGGCAGATATTATGCCACCGGGTCGATTGTGCATTGGGCGAGTGCTGTGGATAATAACTGGGTTACTAAAACAGAATCCTAGAGAATACCTGTACATATAGAGCCTACAATAGGCTGAGGCTAATGGTGGATTTAAAATGGATTCCGTGCACACAGAAATAACTTATGTAAACTGACTCGGGGACAGCCGAGCCTGAAATGTTTGTTCAGCTGTGTCGTGTGGACTCCACTGCACTGAATAAAGTCCACCTCTTGACCTTCCAAAGGTCAGACCTTATAAGCCTCTTTAATCAATAAATCAAACGTAAAACCAGAATGATGATGCTGTGAAGTACCTTTTCGGAGGAG
>NW_027176512.1:0-45545 GCF_023349555.1 Cebidichthys violaceus | reverse complement strand
TCAAAATAAAGTGCTGTAAACATCAAGTTCTAATGAAAACATCATGAAAATGTTTGATCGCCTGTCTTGAGCAACTTTTTTGAAGAAATAGTTGAAACTATGTTTACTTTCACAAAATCCACTTTTGGCCTCTTCACAGGGCCGAAACTGTTTTAAGAGCATAAAAAGTGAAAATGCCTCTTTTGGAAAGATTTTCTTCAAAACAAAGTGCTGTAAGCATCAAGTTCTAATGAAAACATCTTGAAACTGTTAAATTAGCCTTCCTGAGACACTTTTTTGAAGAAATCGTTGAAACTATGTTTACTTTCACAAAATCCACTTTTGGGCCTCTTCACAGGCCGAAACTTGTTTTAAGAGCATAAAAAGTGAAAATGCCTCTTTAGGACAGATTTTCTTCAAAACAAAGTGCTGTAAGCATCAAGTTCTAATGAAAACATCATGAAAATGTTTGATCGCCTGTCTTGAGCAACTTTTTTGAAGAAATCGTTGAAACTATGTTTACTTTCACAAAATCCACTTTTGGCCTCTTCACAGGCCGAAACTTGTTTTTAAGAGCATACAAAGTGAAAATGCCTCTTTTGGAAAGATTTTCTTCAAAACAAAGTGCTGTAAGCATCAAGTTCTAATGAAAACATCTTGAAACTGTTAAATTAGCCTTCCTGAGACACTTTTTTGAAGAAATCGTTGAAACTATGTTTACTTTCACAAAATCCACTTTTGGCCTCTCACAGGCCGAAACTTGTTTTAAGAGCATAAAAAGTGAAAATGCCTCTTTTGGAAAGATTTTTTTCAAAACAAAGTGATGTAAGCATGAAGTTCTAATGAAAACATCTTGAAACTGTTAAATCAGCCTTCCTGAGACACTTTTTGAAGAAATCTTTGAAACTATGTTTACTTTCACAAAATCCACTTTTGGCCCTCTTCCCAGCCCAAAACTTGTTTTTAAGAGCATAAAAAGTGAAAATGCCTCTTTAGGACAGATTTTCTTCAAAATAAAGTGCTGTAAACATCAAGTTCTAATGAAAACTATCATGAAAATGTTTGATCGCCTGTCTTGAGCAACTTTTTTGAAGAAATAGTTGAAACTATGTTTACTTTCACAAAATCCACTTTTGGCCTCTTCACAGGCCGAAACTTGTTTTAAGAGCATAAAAAGTGAAAATGCCTCTTTTGGAAAGATTTTCTTCAAAACAAAGTGCTGTAAGCATCAAGTTCTAATGAAAACATCTTGAAACTGTTAAATTAGCCTTCCTGAGACACTTTTTTGAAGAAATCGTTGAAACTATGTTTACTTTCACAAAATCCACTTTTGGCCTCTTCACAGGCCAAACTTGTTTTAAGAGCATAAAAATTGAAAATGCCTCTTTTGGAAAGATTTTCTTCAAAACAAAGTGCTGTAAGCATCAAGTTCTAATGAAAACATCTTGAAACTGTTAAATTAGCCTTCCTGAGACACTTTTTTGAAGAAATCGTTGAAACTATGTTTACTTTCACAAAATCCACTTTTGGCCTCTTCACAGGCCGAAACTTGTTTTAAGAGCATAAAAAGTGAAAATGCCTCTTTTGGAAAGATTTTCTTCAAAACAAAGTGCTGTAAGCATCAAGTTCTAATGAAAACATCATGAAACTTTTAAATCAGCCTTCCTTAGACACTTTTATGAAGAAATCTTTGAAACTATGTTTACTTTCACAAAATCCATTTTTGGCCTCTTCCCAGCCCAAAACTTGTTTTAAGAGCATAAAAAGTGAAAATGCCTCTTTCGGAAAGATTTTCTTCAAAACAAAGTGCTGTAAGCATCAAGTTCTAATGAAAACATCTTGAAACTGTTAAACCAGCCTTCCTGAGACACTTTTTTGAAGGAATCTTTGAAACTATGTTTACTTTCACAAAATCCACTTTTGGCCTCTTCCCAGCCCAAAACTTGTTTTAAGAGCATAAAAAGTGAAAATGCCTCTTTCGGAAAGATTTTCTTCAAAACAATGTGCTGTAAGCATGAAGTTCTAATGAAAACATCTTGAAACTGTTAAATCAGCCTTCCTGAGACACTTTTTTGAAGAAATCGTTGAAACTATGTTTACTTTCACAAAATCCACTTTTGGCCTCTTCACAGGCCGAAACTTGTTTTAAGAGCATAAAAAGTGAAAATGCCTCTTTAGGACAGATTTTCTTCAAAATAAAGTGCTGTAAACATCAAGTTCTAATGAAAACATCATGAAAATGTTTGATCGCCTGTCTTGAGCAACTTTTTTGAAGAAATAGTTGAAACTATGTTTACTTTCACAAAATCCACTTTTGGCCTCTTCACAGGCCGAAACTTGTTTTAAGAGCATAAAAAGTGAAAATGCCTCTTTTGGAAAGATTTTCTTCAAAACAAAGTGCTGTAAGCATCAAGTTCTAATGAAAACATCTTGAAACTGTTAAATTAGCCTTCCTGAGACACTTTTTTGAAGAAATCGTTGAAACTATGTTTACTTTCACAAAATCCACTTTTGGCCTCTTCACAGGCCGAAACTTGTTTTAAGAGCATAAAAATTGAAAATGCCTCTTTTGGAAAGATTTTCTTCAAAACAAAGTGCTGTAAGCATCAAGTTCTAATGAAAACATCTTGAAACTGTTAAATTAGCCTTCCTGAGACACTTTTTTGAAGAAATCGTTGAAACTATGTTTACTTTCACAAAATCCACTTTTGGCCTCTTCACAGGCCGAAACTTGTTTTAAGAGCATAAAAAGTGAAAATGCCTCTTTTGGAAAGATTTTCTTCAAAACAAAGTGCTGTAAGCATCAAGTTCTAATGAAAACATCATGAAACTTTTAAATCAGCCTTCCTTAGACACTTTTATGAAGAAATCTTTGAAACTATGTTTACTTTCACAAAATCCATTTTTGGCCTCTTCCCAGCCCAAAACTTGTTTTAAGAGCATAAAAAGTGAAAATGCCTCTTTCGGAAAGATTTTCTTCAAAACAAAGTGCTGTAAGCATCAAGTTCTAATGAAAACATCTTGAAACTGTTAAACCAGCCTTCCTGAGACACTTTTTTGAAGGAATCTTTGAAACTATGTTTACTTTCACAAAATCCACTTTTGGCCTCTTCCCAGCCCAAAACTTGTTTTAAGAGCATAAAAAGTGAAAATGCCTCTTTCGGAAAGATTTTCTTCAAAACAATGTGCTGTAAGCATGAAGTTCTAATGAAAACATCTTGAAACTGTTAAATCAGCCTTCCTGAGACACTTTTTTGAAGAAATCGTTGAAACTATGTTTACTTTCACAAAATCCACTTTTGGCCTCTTCACAGGCCGAAACTTGTTTTAAGAGCATAAAAAGTGAAAATGCCTCTTTTAGAAAGATTTTCTTCAAAACAAAGTGCTGTAAGCATCAAGTTCTAATGAAAACATCTTGAAACTGTTAAATTAGCCTTCCTGAGACACTTTTTTGAAGAAATCGTTGAAACTATGTTTACTTTCACAAAATCCACTTTTGGCCTCTTCACAGGCCGAAACTTGTTTTAAGAGCATAAAAAGTGAAAATGCCTCTTTAGGACAGATTTTCTTCAAAACAAAGTGCTGTAAGCATCAAGTTCTAATGAAAACATCATGAAAATGTTTGATCGCCTGTCTTGAGCAACTTTTTTGAAGAAATCGTTTGAAACTATGTTTACTTTCACAAAATCCACTTTTGGCCTCTTCCCAGCCCAAATCCTGCTTTAAGAGCATAAAAAGTGAAAATGCCTCTTTCGGAAAGATTTTCTTCAAAACAAAGTGCTGTAAGCATCAAGTTCTAATGAAAACATCTTGAAACTGTTAAACCAGCCTTCCTGAGACACTTTTTTGAAGGAATCTTTGAAACTATGTTTACTTTCACAAAATCCACTTTTGGCCTCTTCCCAGCCCAAAACTTGTTTTAGGAGCATAAGAAGTGAAAATGTCTCTTTAGGAAAGATTTTCTTCAAAACAAAGTGCTGTAAGCATCAAGTTCTAATGAAAACATCTTGAAACTGTTAAATCAGCCTTCCTGAGACACTTTTTTGAAGAAATCTTTGAAACTATGTTTACTTTCACAAAATCCATTTTTGGCCTCTTACCAGCCCAAAACTTGTTTTAAGAGCATAAAAAGTGAAAATGCCTCTTTCGGAAAGATTTTCTTCAAAACAAAGTGCTGGTAAGCATCAAGTTCTAATGAAAACATCATGAAAATGTTTGATCGCCTGTCTTGAGCAACTTTTTTGAAGGAATCTTTGAAACTATGTTTACTTTCACAAAATCCACTTTTGGCCTCTTCCAGCCCTAAACTTGTTTTAAGAGCATAAAAAGTGAAAATGCCTCTTTCGGAAAGATTTTCTTCAAACAAAGTGCTGTAAGCATCAAGTTCTAATGAAAACATCATGAAACTTTTAAATCAGCCTTCCTTAGACACTTTTATGAAGAAATCTTTGAAACTATGTTTACTTTCACAAAATCCATTTTTGGCCTCTTCCCAGCCCAAAACTTGTTTTAAGAGCATAAAAAGTGAAAATGCCTCTTTCGGAAAGATTTTCTTCAAAACAAAGTGCTGTAAGCATCAAGTTCTAATGAAAACATCATGAAAATGTTTGATCGCCTGTCTTGAGCAACTTTTTTGAAGGAATCTTTTGAAACTATGTTTACTTTCACAAAATCCACTTTTGGCCTCTTCCCAGCCCTAAACTTGTTTTAAGAGCATAAAAAGTGAAAATGCCTCTTTCGGAAAGATTTTCTTCAAAACAAAGTGCTGTAAGCATCAAGTTCTAATGAAAACATCATGAAACTTTTAAATCAGCCTTCCTTAGACACTTTTATGAAGAAATCTTTGAAACTATGTTTACTTTCACAAAATCCACTTTTGGCCTCTTCCCAGCCCAAATCCTGCTTTAAGAGCATAAAAAGTGAAAATGCCTCTTTCGGAAAGATTTTCTTCAAAACAAAGTGCTGTAAGCATCAAGTTCTAATGAAAACATCATGAAACTTTTAAATCAGCCTTCCTTAGACACTTTTATGAAGAAATCTTTGAAACTATGTTTACTTTCACAAAATCCATTTTTGGCCTCTTCCCAGCCCAAAACTTGTTTTAAGAGCATAAAAAGTGAAAATGCCTCTTTCGGAAAGATTTTCTTCAAAACAAAGTGCTGTAAGCATCAAGTTCTAATGAAAAACATCATGAAAATGTTTGATCGCCTGTCTTGAGCAACTTTTTTGAAGGAATCTTTGAAACTATGTTTACTTTCACAAAATCCACTTTTGGCCTCTTCCCAGCCCAAAACTTGTTTTAAGAGCATAAAAAGTGAAAATGCCTCTTTCGGAAAGATTTTCTTCAAAACAAAGTGATGTAAGCATGAAGTTCTAAAGAAAACATCTTGAAACTGTTAGATCAGCCTTCCTGAGACACTTTTTTGAAGAAATCGTTGAAACTATGTTTACTTTCACAAAATCCACTTTTGGCCTCTTCCCAGCCCAAATCCTGCTTTAAGAGCATAAAAAGTGAAAATGCCTCTTTCGGAAAGATTTTCTTCAAAACAAAGTGCTGTAAGCATCAAGTTCTAACGAAAACATCATGAAACTTTTAAATCAGCCTTCCTTAGACACTTTTATGAAGAAATCTTTGAAACTATGTTTACTTTCACAAAATCCATTTTTGGCCTCTTCCCAGCCCAAAACTTGTTTTAAGAGCATAAAAAGTGAAAATGCCTCTTTCGGAAAGATTTTCTTCAAAACAAAGTGCTGTAAGCATCAAGTTCTAATGAAAACATCATGAAAATGTTTGATCGCCTGTCTTGAGCAACTTTTTTGAAGGAATCTTTGAAACTATGTTTACTTTCACAAAATCCACTTTTGGCCTCTTCACAGGCCGAAACTTGTTTTAAGAGCATAAAAAGTGAAAATGCCTCTTTTGGAAAGATTTTCTTCAAAACAAAGTGCTGTAAGCATCAAGTTCTAATGAAAACATCTTGAAACTGTTAAATTAGCCTTCCTGAGACACTTTTTTGAAGAAATCGTTGAAACTATGTTTACTTTTCACAAAATCCACTTTTGGCCTCTTCACAGGCCGAAACTTGTTTTAAGAGCATAAAAATTGAAAATGCCTCTTTTGGAAAGATTTTCTTCAAAACAAAGTGCTGTAAGCATCAAGTTCTAATGAAAACATCATGAAACTTTTAAATCAGCCTTCCTTAGACACTTTTATGAAGAAATCTTTGAAACTATGTTTACTTTCACAAAATCCATTTTTGGCCTCTTCCCAGCCCAAAACTTGTTTTAAGAGCATAAAAAGTGAAAATGCCTCTTTCGGAAAGATTTTCTTCAAAACAAAGTGCTGTAAGCATCAAGTTCTAATGAAAACATCTTGAAACTGTTAAACCAGCCTTCCTGAGACACTTTTTTGAAGGAATCTTTGAAACTATGTTTACTTTCACAAAATCCACTTTTGGCCTCTTCCCAGCCCAAAACTTGTTTTAAGAGCATAAAAAGTGAAAATGCCTCTTTCGGAAAGATTTTCTTCAAAACAATGTGCTGTAAGCATGAAGTTCTAATGAAAACATCTTGAAACTGTTAAATCAGCCTTCCTGAGACACTTTTTTGAAGAAATCGTTGAAACTATGTTTACTTTCACAAAATCCACTTTTGGCCTCTTCACAGGCCGAAACTTGTTTTAAGAGCATAAAAAGTGAAAATGCCTCTTTTAGAAAGATTTTCTTCAAAACAAAGTGCTGTAAGCATCAAGTTCTAATGAAAACATCTTGAAACTGTTAAATTAGCCTTCCTGAGACACTTTTTTGAAGAAATCGTTGAAACTATGTTTACTTTCACAAAATCCACTTTTGGCCTCTTCACAGGCCGAAACTTGTTTTAAGAGCATAAAAAGTGAAAATGCCTCTTTAGGACAGATTTTCTTCAAAACAAAGTGCTGTAAGCATCAAGTTCTAATGAAAACATCATGAAAATGTTTGATCGCCTGTCTTGAGCAACTTTTTTGAAGAAATCGTTGAAACTATGTTTACTTTCACAAAATCCACTTTTGGCCTCTTCCCAGCCCAAATCCTGCTTTAAGAGCATAAAAAGTGAAAATGCCTCTTTCGGAAAGATTTTCTTCAAAACAAAGTGCTGTAAGCATCAAGTTCTAATGAAAACATCTTGAAACTGTTAAACCAGCCTTCCTGAGACACTTTTTTGAAGGAATCTTTGAAACTATGTTTACTTTCACAAAATCCACTTTTGGCCTCTTCCCAGCCCAAAACTTGTTTTAGGAGCATAAGAAGTGAAAATGTCTCTTTAGGAAAGATTTTCTTTAAAACAAAGTGCTGTGAACATCAAGTTCTAATGAAAACATCATGAAAATGTTTGATCGGCTGTCTTGAGCAACTTTTTTGAAGAAATCGTTGAAACTATGTTTACTTTCACAAAATCCACTTTTGGCCTCTTCCCAGCCCAAAACTTGTTTTAAGAGCATAAAAAGTGAAAATGCCTCTTTAGGACAGATTTTCTTCAAAACAAAGTGCTGTAAACATCAAGTTCTAATGAAAACATCATGAAAATGTTTGATCGCCTGTCTTGAGCAACTTTTTTGAAGAAATCGTTGAAACTATGTTTACTTTCACAAAATCCACTTTTGGCCTCTTCACAGGCCGAAACTTGTTTTAAGAGCATAAAAAGTGAAAATGCCTCTTTTGGAAAGATTTTCTTCAAAACAAAGTGCTGTAAGCATCAAGTTCTAATGAAAACATCTTGAAACTGTTAAATTAGCCTTCCTGAGACACTTTTTTGAAGAAATCGTTGAAACTATGTTTACTTTCACAAAATCCACTTTTGGCCTCTTCACAGGCCGAAACTTGTTTTAAGAGCATAAAAATTGAAAATGCCTCTTTTGGACAGATTTTCTTCAAAACAAAGTGCTGTAAGCATCAAGTTCTAATGAAAACATCTTGAAACTGTTAAATTAGCCTTCCTGAGACACTTTATTGAAGAAATCGTTGAAACTATGTTTACTTTCACAAAATCCACTTTTGGCCTCTTCACAGGCCGAAACTTGTTTTAAGAGCATAAAAAGTGAAAATGCCTCTTTTGGAAAGATTTTCTTCAAAACAAAGTGCTGTAAGCATCAAGTTCTAATGAAAACATCATGAAACTTTTAAATCAGCCTTCCTTAGACACTTTTATGAAGAAATCTTTGAAACTATGTTTACTTTCACAAAATCCATTTTTGGCCTCTTCCCAGCCCAAAACTTGTTTTAAGAGCATAAAAAGTGAAAATGCCTCTTTCGGAAAGATTTTCTTCAAAACAAAGTGCTGTAAGCATCAAGTTCTAATGAAAACATCTTGAAACTGTTAAACCAGCCTTCCTGAGACACTTTTTTGAAGGAATCTTTGAAACTATGTTTACTTTCACAAAATCCACTTTTGGCCTCTTCCCAGCCCAAAACTTGTTTTAAGAGCATAAAAAGTGAAAATGCCTCTTTAGGACAGATTTTCTTCAAAATAAAGTGCTGTAAACATCAAGTTCTAATGAAAACATCATGAAAATGTTTGATCGCCTGTCTTGAGCAACTTTTTTGAAGAAATCGTTGAAACTATGTTTACTTTCACAAAATCCACTTTTGGCCTCTTCACAGGCCGAAACTTGTTTTAAGAGCATAAAAAGTGAAAATGCCTCTTTTGGAAAGATTTTCTTCAAAACAAAGTGCTGTAAGCATCAAGTTCTAATGAAAACATCTTGAAACTGTTAAATTAGCCTTCCTGAGACACTTTTTTGAAGAAATCGTTGAAACTATGTTTACTTTCACAAAATCCACTTTTGGCCTCTTCACAGGCCGAAACTTGTTTTAAGAGCATAAAAATTGAAAATGCCTCTTTTGGAAAGATTTTCTTCAAAACAAAGTGCTGTAAGCATCAAGTTCTAATGAAAACATCTTGAAACTGTTAAACCAGCCTTCCTGAGACACTTTTTTGAAGGAATCTTTGAAACTATGTTTACTTTCACAAAATCCACTTTTGGCCTCTTCCCAGCCCAAAACTTGTTTTAGGAGCATAAGAAGTGAAAATGTCTCTTTAGGAAAGATTTTCTTTAAAACAAAGTGCTGTGAACATCAAGTTCTAATGAAAACATCATGAAAATGTTTGATCGGCTGTCTTGAGCAACTTTTTTGAAAGGAATCTTTGAAGCTATGGTTACTTTCACAAAATCCACTTTTGGCCTCTTCCCAGCCCAAATCCTGCTTTAAGAGCATAAAAAGTGAAAATGCCTCTTTCGGAAAGATTTTCTTCAAAACAAAGTGCTGTAAGCATGAAGTTCTAATGAAAACATCTTGAAACTGTTAAAGCAGCCTTCCTGAGACACTTTTTTGAAGGAATCTTTGAAACTATGTTTACTTTCACAAAATCCACTTTTGGCCTCTTCCCAGCCCAAAACTTGTTTTAAGAGCATAAAAAGTGAAAATGCCTCTTTCGGGAAGATTTTCTTCAAAACAAAGTGCTGTAAGCATGAAGTTCTAATGAAAACATCTTGAAACTGTTAAATCAGCCTTCCTGAGACACTTTTTTGAAGAAATCTTTGAAACTATGTTTACTTTCACAAAATCCACTTTTGGCATCTTCCCAGCCCAAAACTTGTTTTAGGAGCATAAAAAGTGAAAATGCCTCTTTCAGAAAGATTTTCTTCAAAACAAAGTGCTGTAAGCATCAAGTTCTAATGAAAACATCTTGAAACTGTTAAATTAGCCTTCCTGAGACACTTTTTTGAAGAAATCGTTGAAACTATGTTTACTTTCACAAAATCCACTTTTGGCCTCTTCCCAGCCCAAAACTTGTTTTAGGAGCATAAGAAGTGAAAATGTCTCTTTAGGAAAGATTTTCTTTAAAACAAAGTGCTGTGAACATCAAGTTCTAATGAAAACATCATGAAAATGTTTGATCGGCTGTCTTGAGCAACTTTTTTGAAGAAATCGTTGAAACTATGTTTACTTTCACAAAATCCACTTTTGGCCTCTTCCCAGCCCAAAACTTGTTTTAAGAGCATAAAAAGTGAAAATGCCTCTTTAGGACAGATTTTCTTCAAAACAAAGTGCTGTAAACATCAAGTTCTAATGAAAACATCATGAAAATGTTTGATCGCCTGTCTTGAGCAACTTTTTTGAAGAAATCGTTGAAACTATGTTTACTTTCACAAAATCCACTTTTGGCCTCTTCACAGGCCGAAACTTGTTTTAAGAGCATAAAAAGTGAAAATGCCTCTTTTGGAAAGATTTTCTTCAAAACAAAGTGCTGTAAGCATCAAGTTCTAATGAAAACATCTTGAAACTGTTAAATTAGCCTTCCTGAGACACTTTTTTGAAGAAATCGTTGAAACTATGTTTACTTTCACAAAATCCACTTTTGGCCTCTTCACAGGCCGAAACTTGTTTTAAGAGCATAAAAATTGAAAATGCCTCTTTTGGACAGATTTTCTTCAAAACAAAGTGCTGTAAGCATCAAGTTCTAATGAAAACATCTTGAAACTGTTAAATTAGCCTTCCTGAGACACTTTATTGAAGAAATCGTTGAAACTATGTTTACTTTCACAAAATCCACTTTTGGCCTCTTCACAGGCCGAAACTTGTTTTAAGAGCATAAAAAGTGAAAATGCCTCTTTTGGAAAGATTTTCTTCAAAACAAAGTGCTGTAAGCATCAAGTTCTAATGAAAACATCATGAAACTTTTAAATCAGCCTTCCTTAGACACTTTTATGAAGAAATCTTTGAAACTATGTTTACTTTCACAAAATCCATTTTTGGCCTCTTCCCAGCCCAAAACTTGTTTTAAGAGCATAAAAAGTGAAAATGCCTCTTTCGGAAAGATTTTCTTCAAAACAAAGTGCTGTAAGCATCAAGTTCTAATGAAAACATCTTGAAACTGTTAAACCAGCCTTCCTGAGACACTTTTTTGAAGGAATCTTTGAAACTATGTTTACTTTCACAAAATCCACTTTTGGCCTCTTCCCAGCCCAAAACTTGTTTTAAGAGCATAAAAAGTGAAAATGCCTCTTTAGGACAGATTTTCTTCAAAATAAAGTGCTGTAAACATCAAGTTCTAATGAAAACATCATGAAAATGTTTGATCGCCTGTCTTGAGCAACTTTTTTGAAGAAATCGTTGAAACTATGTTTACTTTCACAAAATCCACTTTTGGCCTCTTCACAGGCCGAAACTTGTTTTAAGAGCATAAAAAGTGAAAATGCCTCTTTTGGAAAGATTTTCTTCAAAACAAAGTGCTGTAAGCATCAAGTTCTAATGAAAACATCTTGAAACTGTTAAATTAGCCTTCCTGAGACACTTTTTTGAAGAAATCGTTGAAACTATGTTTACTTTCACAAAATCCACTTTTGGCCTCTTCACAGGCCGAAACTTGTTTTAAGAGCATAAAAATTGAAAATGCCTCTTTTGGAAAGATTTTCTTCAAAACAAAGTGCTGTAAGCATCAAGTTCTAATGAAAACATCTTGAAACTGTTAAACCAGCCTTCCTGAGACACTTTTTTGAAGGAATCTTTGAAACTATGTTTACTTTCACAAAATCCACTTTTGGCCTCTTCCCAGCCCAAAACTTGTTTTAGGAGCATAAGAAGTGAAAATGTCTCTTTAGGAAAGATTTTCTTTAAAACAAAGTGCTGTGAACATCAAGTTCTAATGAAAACATCATGAAAATGTTTGATCGGCTGTCTTGAGCAACTTTTTTGAAAGGAATCTTTGAAGCTATGGTTACTTTCACAAAATCCACTTTTGGCCTCTTCCCAGCCCAAATCCTGCTTTAAGAGCATAAAAAGTGAAAATGCCTCTTTCGGAAAGATTTTCTTCAAAACAAAGTGCTGTAAGCATGAAGTTCTAATGAAAACATCTTGAAACTGTTAAAGCAGCCTTCCTGAGACACTTTTTTGAAGGAATCTTTGAAACTATGTTTACTTTCACAAAATCCACTTTTGGCCTCTTCCCAGCCCAAAACTTGTTTTAAGAGCATAAAAAGTGAAAATGCCTCTTTCGGGAAGATTTTCTTCAAAACAAAGTGCTGTAAGCATGAAGTTCTAATGAAAACATCTTGAAACTGTTAAATCAGCCTTCCTGAGACACTTTTTTGAAGAAATCTTTGAAACTATGTTTACTTTCACAAAATCCACTTTTGGCATCTTCCCAGCCCAAAACTTGTTTTAGGAGCATAAAAAGTGAAAATGCCTCTTTCAGAAAGATTTTCTTCAAAACAAAGTGCTGTAAGCATCAAGTTCTAATGAAAACATCTTGAAACTGTTAAATTAGCCTTCCTGAGACACTTTTTTGAAGAAATCGTTGAAACTATGTTTACTTTCACAAAATCCACTTTTGGCCTCTTCCCAGCCCAAATCCTGCTTTAAGAGCATAAAAAGTGAAAATGCCTCTTTCGGAAAGATTTTCTTCAAAACAAAGTGCTGTAAGCATCAAGTTCTAATGAAAACATCTTGAAACTGTTAAACCAGCCTTCCTGAGACACTTTTTTGAAGGAATCTTTGAAACTATGTTTACTTTCACAAAATCCACTTTTGGCCTCTTCCCAGCCCAAAACTTGTTTTAGGAGCATAAGAAGTGAAAATGTCTCTTTAGGAAAGATTTTCTTTAAAACAAAGTGCTGTGAACATCAAGTTCTAATGAAAACATCATGAAAATGTTTGATCGGCTGTCTTGAGCAACTTTTTTGAAGAAATCGTTGAAACTATGTTTACTTTCACAAAATCCACTTTTGGCCTCTTCCCAGCCCAAAACTTGTTTTAAGAGCATAAAAAGTGAAAATGCCTCTTTAGGACAGATTTTCTTCAAAACAAAGTGCTGTAAACATCAAGTTCTAATGAAAACATCATGAAAATGTTTGATCGCCTGTCTTGAGCAACTTTTTTGAAGAAATCGTTGAAACTATGTTTACTTTCACAAAATCCACTTTTGGCCTCTTCACAGGCCGAAACTTGTTTTAAGAGCATAAAAAGTGAAAATGCCTCTTTTGGAAAGATTTTCTTCAAAACAAAGTGCTGTAAGCATCAAGTTCTAATGAAAACATCTTGAAACTGTTAAATTAGCCTTCCTGAGACACTTTTTGAAGAAATCGTTGAAACTATGTTTACTTTCACAAAATCCACTTTTGGCCTCTTCACAGGCCGAAACTTGTTTTAAGAGCATAAAAATTGAAAATGCCTCTTTTGGACAGATTTTCTTCAAAACAAAGTGCTGTAAGCATCAAGTTCTAATGAAAACATCTTGAAACTGTTAAATTTGCCTTCCTGAGACACTTTATTGAAGAAATCGTTGAAACTATGTTTACTTTCACAAAATCCACTTTTGGCCTCTTCACAGGCCGAAACTTGTTTTAAGAGCATAAAAAGTGAAAATGCCTCTTTTGGAAAGATTTTCTTCAAAACAAAGTGCTGTAAGCATCAAGTTCTAATGAAAACATCATGAAACTTTTAAATCAGCCTTCCTTAGACACTTTTATGAAGAAATCTTTGAAACTATGTTTACTTTCACAAAATCCATTTTTGGCCTCTTCCCAGCCCAAAACTTGTTTTAAGAGCATAAAAAGTGAAAATGCCTCTTTCGGAAAGATTTTCTTCAAAACAAAGTGCTGTAAGCATCAAGTTCTAATGAAAACATCTTGAAACTGTTAAACCAGCCTTCCTGAGACACTTTTTTGAAGGAATCTTTGAAACTATGTTTACTTTCACAAAATCCACTTTTGGCCTCTTCCCAGCCCAAAACTTGTTTTAAGAGCATAAAAAGTGAAAATGCCTCTTTAGGACAGATTTTCTTCAAAATAAAGTGCTGTAAACATCAAGTTCTAATGAAAACATCATGAAAATGTTTGATCGCCTGTCTTGAGCAACTTTTTTGAAGAAATCGTTGAAACTATGTTTACTTTCACAAAATCCACTTTTGGCCTCTTCACAGGCCGAAACTTGTTTTAAGAGCATAAAAAGTGAAAATGCCTCTTTTGGAAAGATTTTCTTCAAAACAAAGTGCTGTAAGCATCAAGTTCTAATGAAAACATCTTGAAACTGTTAAATCAGCCTTCCTGAGACACTTTTTTGAAGAAATCGTTGAAACTATGTTTACTTTCACAAAATCCACTTTTGGCCTCTTCACAGGCCGAAACTTGTTTTAAGAGCATAAAAATTGAAAATGCCTCTTTTGGAAAGATTTTCTTCAAAACAAAGTGCTGTAAGCATCAAGTTCTAATGAAAACATCTTGAAACTGTTAAACCAGCCTTCCTGAGACACTTTTTTGAAGGAATCTTTGAAACTATGTTTACTTTCACAAAATCCACTTTTGGCCTCTTCCCAGCCCAAAACTTGTTTTAGGAGCATAAGAAGTGAAAATGTCTCTTTAGGAAAGATTTTCTTTAAAACAAAGTGCTGTGAACATCAAGTTCTAATGAAAACATCATGAAAATGTTTGATCGGCTGTCTTGAGCAACTTTTTTGAAAGGAATCTTTGAAGCTATGGTTACTTTCACAAAATCCACTTTTGGCCTCTTCCCAGCCCAAATCCTGCTTTAAGAGCATAAAAAGTGAAAATGCCTCTTTCGGAAAGATTTTCTTCAAAACAAAGTGCTGTAAGCATGAAGTTCTAATGAAAACATCTTGAAACTGTTAAAGCAGCCTTCCTGAGACACTTTTTTGAAGGAATCTTTGAAACTATGTTTACTTTCACAAAATCCACTTTTGGCCTCTTCCCAGCCCAAAACTTGTTTTAAGAGCATAAAAAGTGAAAATGCCTCTTTCGGGAAGATTTTCTTCAAAACAAAGTGCTGTAAGCATGAAGTTCTAATGAAAACATCTTGAAACTGTTAAATCAGCCTTCCTGAGACACTTTTTTGAAGAAATCTTTGAAACTATGTTTACTTTCACAAAATCCACTTTTGGCATCTTCCCAGCCCAAAACTTGTTTTAGGAGCATAAAAAGTGAAAATGCCTCTTTCAGAAAGATTTTCTTCAAAACAAAGTGCTGTAAGCATCAAGTTCTAATGAAAACATCTTGAAACTGTTAAATCAGCCTTCCTGAGACACTTTTTTGAAGACATCGTTGAAACTATGTTTACTTTCACAAAATCCACTTTTGGCCTCTTCACAGGCCAAAACTTGTTTTAAGAGCATAAAAAGTGAAAATGCCTCTTTTGGAAAGATTTTTTTCAAAACAAAGTGCTGTAAGCATCAAGTTCTAATGAAAACATCATGAAAATGTTTGATCGGCTGTTTTGAGCAACTTTTTTGAAAGGAATCTTTGAAGCTATGGTTACTTTCACAAAATCCACTTTTGGCCTCTTCCCAGCCCAAATCCTGCTTTAAGAGCATAAAAAGTGAAAATGCCTCTTTCGGAAAGATTTTCTTCAAAACAAAGTGCTGTAAGCATCAAGTTCTAATGAAAACATCTTGAAACTGTTAAACCAGCCTTCCTAAGACACTTTTTTGAAGGAATCTTTGAAACTATGTTTACTTTCACAAAATCCACTTTTGGCCTCTTCCCAGCCCAAAACTTGTTTTAGGAGCATAAGAAGTGAAAATGTCTCTTTAGGAAAGATTTTCTTTAAAACAAAGTGCTGTGAACATCAAGTTCTAATGAAAAAATCATGAAAATGTTTGATCGGCTGTCTTGAGCAACTTTTTTGAAAGGAATCTTTGAAGCTATGGTTACTTTCACAAAATCCACTTTTGGCCTCTTCCCAGCCCAAAACTTGTTTTAAGAGCAGAAAAAGTGAAAATGCCTCTTTAGGAAAGATTTTCTTCAAAACAAAGTGCTGTAAGCATGAAGTTCTAATGAAAACATCTTGAAACTGTTAAACAAGCCTTCCTGAGACACTTTTTTGAAGGAATCTTTGAAACTATGTTTACTTTCACAAAATCCACTTTTGGCATCTTCCCAGCCCAAAACTTGTTTTAAGAGCATAAAAAGTGAAAATGCCTCTTTCGGAAAGATTTTCTTCAAAACAAAGTGATGTAAGCATGAAGTTCTAATGAAAACATCTTGAAACTGTTAAATCAGCCTTCCTGAGACACTTTTTGAAGAAATCTTTGAAACTATGTTTACTTTCACAAAATCCACTTTTGGCCTCTTCCCAGCCCAAAACTTGTTTTAAGAGCATAAAAAGTGAAAATGCCTCTTTCGGAAAGATTTTCTTCAAAACAAAGTGCTGTAAGCATCAAGTTCTAATGAAAACATCATGAAAATGTTTGATCGCCTGTCTTGAGCAACTTTTTTGAAGAAATCGTTGAAACTATGTTTACTTTCACAAAATCCACTTTTGGCATCTTCCCAGCCCAAAACTTGTTTTAAGAGCATAAAAAGTGAAAATGCCTCTTTCGGAAAGATTTTCTTCAAAACAAAGTGATGTAAGCATGAAGTTCTAATGAAAACATCTTGAAACTGTTAAATCAGCCTTCCTGAGACACTTTTTGAAGAAATCTTTGAAACTATGTTTACTTTCACAAAATCCACTTTTGGCCTCTTCACAGGCCGAAACTTGTTTTAAGAGCATAAAAAGTGAAAATGCCTCTTTTGGAAAGATTTTCTTCAAAACAAAGTGCTGTAAGCATCAAGTTCTAATGAAAACATCATGAAACTTTTAAATCAGCCTTCCTTAGACACTTTTTTGAAGAAATCGTTGAAACTATGTTTACTTTCACAAAATCCACTTTTGGCCTCTTCCCAGCCCAAAACTTGTTTTAGGAGCATAAGAAGTGAAAATGTCTCTTTAGGAAAGATTTTCTTTAAAACAAAGTGCTGTGAACATCAAGTTCTAATGAAAACATCATGAAAATGTTTGATCGGCTGTCTTGAGCAACTTTTTTGAAGAAATCGTTGAAACTATGTTTACTTTCACAAAATCCACTTTTGGCCTCTTCACAGGCCGAAACTTGTTTTAAGAGCATAAAAAGTGAAAATGCCTCTTTTGGAAAGATTTTCTTCAAAACAAAGTGCTGTAAGCATCAAGTTCTAATGAAAACATCTTGAAACTGTTAAATTAGCCTTCCTGAGACACTTTTTTGAAGAAATCGTTGAAACTATGTTTACTTTCACAAAATCCACTTTTGGCCTCTTCACAGGCCGAAACTTGTTTTAAGAGCATAAAAATTGAAAATGCCTCTTTTGGAAAGATTTTCTTCAAAACAAAGTGCTGTAAGCATCAAGTTCTAATGAAAACATCTTGAAACTGTTAAATTAGCCTTCCTGAGACACTTTATTGAAGAAATCGTTGAAACTATGTTTACTTTCACAAAATCCACTTTTGGCCTCTTCACAGGCCGAAACTTGTTTTAAGAGCATAAAAAGTGAAAATGCCTCTTTTGGAAAGATTTTCTTCAAAACAAAGTGCTGTAAGCATCAAGTTCTAATGAAAACATCATGAAACTTTAAATCAGCCTTCCTTAGACACTTTTATGAAGAAATCTTTGAAACTATGTTTACTTTCACAAAATCCATTTTTGGCCTCTTCCCAGCCCAAAACTTGTTTTAAGAGCATAAAAAGTGAAAATGCCTCTTTCGGAAAGATTTTCTTCAAAACAAAGTGCTGTAAGCATCAAGTTCTAATGAAAACATCTTGAAACTGTTAAACCAGCCTTCCTGAGACACTTTTTTGAAGGAATCTTTGAAACTATGTTTACTTTCACAAAATCCACTTTTGGCCTCTTCCCAGCCCAAAACTTGTTTTAAGAGCATAAAAAGTGAAAATGCCTCTTTCGGAAAGATTTTCTTCAAAACAATGTGCTGTAAGCATGAAGTTCTAATGAAAACATCTTGAAACTGTTAAATCAGCCTTCCTGAGACACTTTTTTGAAGAAATCGTTGAAACTATGTTTACTTTCACAAAATCCACTTTTGGCCTCTTCACAGGCCGAAACTTGTTTTAAGAGCATAAAAAGTGAAAATGCCTCTTTTGGAAAGATTTTCTTCAAAACAAAGTGCTGTAAGCATCAAGTTCTAATGAAAACATCTTGAAACTGTTAAATTAGCCTTCCTGAGACACTTTTTTGAAGAAATCGTTGAAACTATGTTTACTTTCACAAAATCCACTTTTGGCCTCTTCACAGGCCGAAACTTGTTTTAAGAGCATAAAAAGTGAAAATGCCTCTTTCGGAAAGATTTTCTTCAAAACAAAGTGCTGTAAGCATCAAGTTCTAATGAAAACATCTTGAAACTGTTAAACCAGCCTTCCTGAGACACTTTTTTGAAGGAATCTTTGAAACTATGTTTACTTTCACAAAATCCACTTTTGGCCTCTTCCCAGCCCAAAACTTGTTTTAGGAGCATAAGAAGTGAAAATGTCTCTTTAGGAAAGATTTTCTTTAAAACAAAGTGCTGTGAACATCAAGTTCTAATGAAAACATCATGAAAATGTTTGATCGGCTGTCTTGAGCAACTTTTTTGAAAGGAATCTTTGAAGCTATGGTTACTTTCACAAAATCCACTTTTGGCCTCTTCCCAGCCCAAATCCTGCTTTAAGAGCATAAAAAGTGAAAATGCCTCTTTCGGAAAGATTTTCTTCAAAACAAAGTGCTGTAAGCATGAAGTTCTAATGAAAACATCTTGAAACTGTTAAAGCAGCCTTCCTGAGACACTTTTTTGAAGGAATCTTTGAAACTATGTTTACTTTCACAAAATCCACTTTTGGCCTCTTCCCAGCCCAAAACTTGTTTTAAGAGCATAAAAAGTGAAAATGCCTCTTTCGGGAAGATTTTCTTCAAAACAAAGTGCTGTAAGCATGAAGTTCTAATGAAAACATCTTGAAACTGTTAAATCAGCCTTCCTGAGACACTTTTTTGAAGAAATCGTTGAAACTATGTTTACTTTCACAAAATCCACTTTTGGCCTCTTCACAGGCCGAAACTTGTTTTAAGAGCATAAAAAGTGAAAATGCCTCTTTTAGAAAGATTTTCTTCAAAACAAAGTGCTGTAAGCATCAAGTTCTAATGAAAACATCTTGAAACTGTTAAATTAGCCTTCCTGAGACACTTTTTTGAAGAAATCGTTGAAACTATGTTTACTTTCACAAAATCCACTTTTGGCCTCTTCACAGGCCGAAACTTGTTTTAAGAGCATAAAAAGTGAAAATGCCTCTTTAGGACAGATTTTCTTCAAAACAAAGTGCTGTAAGCATCAAGTTCTAATGAAAACATCATGAAAATGTTTGATCGCCTGTCTTGAGCAACTTTTTTGAAGAAATCGTTGAAACTATGTTTACTTTCACAAAATCCACTTTTGGCCTCTTCCAGCCCAAATCTGCTTTAAGAGCATAAAAAGTGAAAATGCCTCTTTCGGAAAGATTTTCTTCAAAACAAAGTGCTGTAAGCATCAAGTTCTAATGAAAACATCTTGAAACTGTTAAACCAGCCTTCCTGAGACACTTTTTGAAGGAATCTTTGAAACTATGTTTACTTTCACAAAATCCACTTTTGGCCTCTTCCCAGCCCAAAACTTGTTTTAAGAGCATAAAAAGTGAAAATGCCTCTTTAGGACAGATTTTCTTCAAAACAAAGTGCTGTAAACATCAAGTTCTAATGGAAACATCATGAAAATGTTTGATCGCCTGTCTTGAGCAACTTTTTTGAAGAAATCGTTGAAACTATGTTTACTTTCACAAAATCCACTTTTGGCCTCTTCACAGGCCGAAACTTGTTTTAAGAGCATAAAAAGTGAAAATGCCTCTTTTGGAAAGATTTTCTTCAAAACAAAGTGCTGTAAGCATCAAGTTCTAATGAAAACATCTTGAAACTGTTAAATTAGCCTTCCTGAGACACTTTTTTGAAGAAATCGTTGAAACTATGTTTACTTCACAAAATCCACTTTTGGCCTCTTCACAGGCCGAAACTTGTTTTAAGAGCATAAAATTGAAAATGCCTCTTTTGGACAGATTTTCTTCAAAACAAAGTGCTGTAAGCATCAAGTTCTAATGAAAACATCTTGAAACTGTAAATTAGCCTTCCTGAGACACTTTATTGAAGAAATCGTTGAAACTATGTTTACTTTCACAAAATCCACTTTTGGCCTCTTCACAGGCCGAAACTTGTTTTAAGAGCATAAAAAGTGAAAATGCCTCTTTGGAAAGATTTCTTCAAAACAAAGTGCTGTAAGCATCAAGTTCTAATGAAAACATCATGAAACTTTTAAATCAGCCTTCCTTAGACACTTTTATGAAGAAATCTTTGAAACTATGTTTACTTTCACAAAATCCATTTTTGGCCTCTTCCCAGCCCAAAACTTGTTTTAAGAGCATAAAAGTGAAAATGCCTCTTTCGGAAAGATTTTCTTCAAAACAAAGTGCTGTAAGCATCAAGTTCTAATGAAAACATCTTGAAACTGTTAAACCAGCCTTCCTGAGACACTTTTTTGAAGGAATCTTTGAAACTATGTTTGCTTTCACAAAATCCACTTTTGGCCTCTTCCCAGCCCAAAACTTGTTTTAAGAGCATAAAAAGTGAAAATGCCTCTTTAGGACAGATTTTCTTCAAAATAAAGTGCTGTAAACATCAAGTTCTAATGAAAACATCATGAAAATGTTGATCGCCTGTCTTGAGCAACTTTTTTGAAGAAATCGTTGAAACTATGTTTACTTTCACAAAATCCACTTTTGGCCTCTTCACAGGCCGAAACTTGTTTTAAGAGCATAAAAAGTGAAAATGCCTCTTTTGGAAAGATTTTCTTCAAAACAAAGTGCTGTAAGCATCAAGTTCTAATGAAAACATCTTGAACTGTTAAATTAGCCTTCCTGAGACACTTTTGAAGAAATCGTTGAAACTATGTTTACTTTCACAAAATCCACTTTTGGCCTCTTCACAGGCCGAAACTTGTTTTAAGAGCATAAAAATTGAAAATGCCTCTTTTGGAAAGATTTTCTTCAAAACAAAGTGCTGTAAGCATCAAGTTCTAATGAAAACATCTTGAAACTGTTAAATTAGCCTTCCTGAGACACTTTTTTGAAGAAATCGTTGAAACTATGTTTACTTTCACAAAATCCACTTTTGGCCTCTTCACAGGCCGAAACTTGTTTTAAGAGCATAAAAAGTGAAAATGCCTCTTTTGGAAAGATTTTCTTCAAAACAAAGTGCTGTAAGCATCAAGTTCTAATGAAAACATCATGAAACTTTTAATCAGCCTTCCTTAGACACTTTTATGAAGAAATCTTTGAAACTATGTTTACTTTCACAAAATCCATTTTTGGCCTCTTCCCAGCCCAAAACTTGTTTTAAGAGCATAAAAAGTGAAAATGCCTCTTTCGGAAAGATTTTCTTCAAAACAAAGTGCTGTAAGCATCAAGTTCTAATGAAAACATCTTGAAACTGTTAAACCAGCCTTCCTGAGACACTTTTTTGAAGGAATCTTTGAAACTATGTTTACTTTCACAAAATCCACTTTTGGCCTCTTCCCAGCCCAAAACTTGTTTTAAGAGCATAAAAAGTGAAAATGCCTCTTTCGGAAAGATTTTCTTCAAAACAATGTGCTGTAAGCATGAAGTTCTAATGAAAACATCTTGAAAATGTTTGATCGCCTGTCTTGAGCAACTTTTTTGAAGAAATCGTTGAAACTATGTTTACTTTCACAAAATCCACTTTTGGCCTCTTCCCAGCCCAAATCCTGCTTTAAGAGCATAAAAAGTGAAAATGCCTCTTTCGGAAAGATTTTCTTCAAAACAAAGTGCTGTAAGCATCAAGTTCTAATGAAAACATCTTGAAACTGTTAAACCAGCCTTCCTGAGACACTTTTTTGAAGGAATCTTTGAAACTATGTTTACTTTCACAAAATCCACTTTTGGCCTCTTCCCAGCCCAAAACTTGTTTTAAGAGCATAAGAAGTGAAAATGTCTCTTTAGGAAAGATTTTCTTTAAAACAAAGTGCTGTGAACATCAAGTTCTAATGAAAACATCATGAAAATGTTTGATCGGCTGTCTTGAGCAACTTTTTTGAAGAAATCGTTGAAACTATGTTTACTTTCACAAAATCCACTTTTGGCCTCTTCCCAGCCCAAAACTTGTTTTAAGAGCATAAAAAGTGAAAATGCCTCTTTTGGAAAGATTTTCTTCAAAACAAAGTGCTGTAAGCATCAAGTTCTAATGAAAACATCTTGAAACTGTTAAATTAGCCTTCCTGAGACACTTTTTTGAAGAAATCGTTGAAACTATGTTTACTTTCACAAAATCCACTTTTGGCCTCTTCACAGGCCGAAACTTGTTTTAAGAGCATAAAAAGTGAAAATGCCTCTTTTGGAAAGATTTTCTTCAAAACAAAGTGCTGTAAGCATCAAGTTCTAATGAAAACATCTTGAAACTGTTAAATTAGCCTTCCTGAGACACTTTATTGAAGAAATCGTTGAAACTATGTTTACTTTCACAAAATCCACTTTTGGCCTCTTCACAGGCCGAAACTTGTTTTAAGAGCATAAAAAGTGAAAATGCCTCTTTTGGAAAGATTTTCTTCAAAACAAAGTGCTGTAAGCATCAAGTTCTAATGAAAACATCATGAAACTTTTAAATCAGCCTTCCTTAGACACTTTTATGAAGAAATCTTTGAAACTATGTTTACTTTCACAAAATCCATTTTTGGCCTCTTCCCAGCCCAAAACTTGTTTTAAGAGCATAAAAAGTGAAAATGCCTCTTTCGGAAAGATTTTCTTCAAAACAAAGTGCTGTAAGCATCAAGTTCTAATGAAAACATCTTGAAACTGTTAAACCAGCCTTCCTGAGACACTTTTTTGAAGGAATCTTTGAAACTATGTTTACTTTCACAAAATCCACTTTTGGCCTCTTCACAGGCCGAAACTTGTTTTAAGAGCATAAAAAATGAAAATGCCTCTTTTGGAAAGATTTTCTTCAAAACAAAGTGCTGTAAGCATCAAGTTCTAATGAAAACATCTTGAAACTGTTAAATTAGCCTTCCTGAGACACTTTTTTGAAGAAATCGTTGAAACTATGTTTACTTTCACAAAATCCACTTTTGGCCTCTTCACAGGCCGAAACTTGTTTTAAGAGCATAAAAAGTGAAAATGCCTCTTTTGGAAAGATTTTCTTCAAAACAAAGTGCTGTAAGCATCAAGTTCTAATGAAAACATCTTGAAACTGTTAAATTAGCCTTCCTGAGACACTTTTTTGAAGAAATCGTTGAAACTATGTTTACTTTCACAAAATCCACTTTTGGCCTCTTCACAGGCCGAAACTTGTTTTAAGAACATAAAAAGTGAAAATGCCTCTTTTGGAAAGATTTTCTTCAAAACAAAGTGCTGTAAGCATCAAGTTCTAATGAAAACATCTTGAAACTGTTAAATTAGCCTTCCTGAGACACTTTTTTGAAGAAATCGTTGAAACTATGTTTACTTTCACAAAATCCACTTTTGGCCTCTTCACAGGCCGAAACTTGTTTTAAGAGCATAAAAAGTGAAAATGCCTCTTTCGGAAAGATTTTCTTCAAAACAAAGTGCTGTAAGCATCAAGTTCTAATGAAAACATCATGAAACTTTTAAATCAGCCTTCCTTAGACACTTTTATGAAGAAATCTTTGAAACTATGTTTACTTTCACAAAATCCACTTTTGGCCTCTTCCCAGCCCAAAACTTGTTTTAAGAGCATAAAAAGTGAAAATGCCTCTTTTGGAAAGATTTTCTTCAAAACAAAGTGCTGTAAGCATCAAGTTCTAATGAAAACATCTTGAAACTGTTAAATTAGCCTTCCTGAGACACTTTTTTGAAGAAATCGTTGAAACTATGTTTACTTTCACAAAATCCACTTTTGGCCTCTTCACAGGCCGAAACTTGTTTTAAGAGCATAAAAAGTGAAAATGCCTCTTTTGGAAAGATTTTCTTCAAAACAAAGTGCTGTAAGCATCAAGTTCTAATGAAAACATCTTGAAACTGTTAAATTAGCCTTCCTGAGACACTTTTTTGAAGAAATCGTTGAAACTATGTTTACTTTCACAAAATCCACTTTTGGCCTCTTCACAGGCCGAAACTTGTTTTAAGAGCATAAAAAGTGAAAATGCCTCTTTTGGAAAGATTTTCTTCAAAACAAAGTGCTGTAAGCATCAAGTTCTAATGAAAACATCTTGAAACTGTTAAATTAGCCTTCCTGAGACACTTTTTTGAAGAAATCGTTGAAACTATGTTTACTTTCACAAAATCCACTTTTGGCCTCTTCCCAGGCCGAAACTTGTTTTAAGAGCATAAAAAGTGAAAATGCCTCTTTTGGAAAGATTTTCTTCAAAACAAAGTGCTGTAAGCATCAAGTTTTAATGAAAACATCTTGAAACTGTTAAATCAGCCTTCCTGAGACACTTTTTTGAAGAAATCGTTGAAACTATGTTTACTTTCACAAAATCCACTTTTGGCCTCTTCCCAGCCCAAATCCTGCTTTAAGAGCATAAAAAGTGAAAATGCCTCTTTCGGAAAGATTTTCTTCAAAACAAAGTGCTGTAAGCATCAAGTTCTAATGAAAACATCTTGAAACTGTTAAATTAGCCTTCCTGAGACACTTTTTTGAAGAAATCGTTGAAACTATGTTTACTTTCACAAAATCCACTTTTGGCCTCTTCCCAGCCCAAAACTTGTTTTAAGAGCATAAAAAGTGAAAATGCCTCTTTCGGAAAGATTTTCTTCAAAACAAAGTGCTGTAAGCATCAAGTTCTAATGAAAACATCATGAAAATGTTTGATCGCCTGTCTTGAGCAACTTTTTTGAAGGAATCTTTGAAACTATGTTTACTTTCACAAAATCCACTTTTGGCCTCTTCCCAGCCCAAAACTTGTTTTAAGAGCATAAAAAGTGAAAATGCCTCTTTCGGAAAGATTTTCTTCAAAACAAAGTGCTGTAAGCATCAAGTTCTAATGAAAACATCATGAAACTTTTAAATCAGCCTTCCTTAGACACTTTTATGAAGAAATCTTTGAAACTATGTTTACTTTCACAAAATCCACTTTTGGCCTCTTCCCAGCCCAAAACTTGTTTTAAGAGCATAAAAAGTGAAAATGCCTCTTTCGGAAAGATTTTCTTCAAAACAAAGTGCTGTAAGCATCAAGTTCTAATGAAAACATCATGAAAATGTTTGATCGCCTGTCTTGAGCAACTTTTTTGAAGAAATCGTTGAAACTATGTTTACTTTCACAAAATCCACTTTTGGCCTCTTCACAGGCCGAAACTTGTTTTAAGAGCATAAAAAGTGAAAATGCCTCTTTTGGAAAGATTTTTTTCAAAACAAAGTGATGTAAGCATGAAGTTCTAATGAAAACATCTTGAAACTGTTAAATCAGCCTTCCTGAGACACTTTTTGAAGAAATCTTTGAAACTATGTTTACTTTCACAAAATCCACTTTTGGCCTCTTCCCAGTCCGAAACTTGTTTTAAGATCATAAAAACTGAAAATGCCTCTTTAGGAAAGATTTTCTTCAAAACAAAGTGATGTAAGCATGAAGTTCTAATGAAAACATCTTGAAACTGTTAAATCAGCCTTCCTGAGACACTTTTTGAAGAAATCTTTGAAACTATGTTTACTTTCACAAAATCCACTTTTGGCCTCTTCCCAGCCCAAAACTTGTTTTAAGAGCATAAAAAGTGAAAATGCCTCTTTCGGAAAGATTTTCTTCAAAACAAAGTGCTGTAAGCATCAAGTTCTAATGAAAACATCATGAAACTTTTAAATCAGCCTTCCTTAGACACTTTTATGAAGAAATCTTTGAAACTATGTTTACTTTCACAAAATCCACTTTTGGCCTCTTCCCAGCCCAAAACTTGTTTTAAGAGCATAAAAAGTGAAAATGCCTCTTTCGGAAAGATTTTCTTCAAAACAAAGTGCTGTAAGCATCAAGTTCTAATGAAAACATCATGAAAATGTTTGATCGCCTGTCTTGAGCAACTTTTTTGAAGAAATCGTTGAAACTATGTTTACTTTCACAAAATCCACTTTTGGCCTCTTCACAGGCCGAAACTTGTTTTAAGAGCATACAAAGTGAAAATGCCTCTTTTGGAAAGATTTTCTTCAAAACAAAGTGCTGTAAGCATCAAGTTCTAATGAAAACATCTTGAAACTGTTAAATTAGCCTTCCTGAGACACTTTTTTGAAGAAATCGTTGAAACTATGTTTACTTTCACAAAATCCACTTTTGGCCTCTTCACAGGCCGAAACTTGTTTTAAGAGCATAAAAAGTGAAAATGCCTCTTTTGGAAAGATTTTTTTCAAAATAAAGTGCTGTAAACATCAAGTTCTAATGAAAACATCATGAAAATGTTTGATCGCCTGTCTTGAGCAACTTTTTTGAAGAAATAGTTGAAACTATGTTTACTTTCACAAAATCCACTTTTGGCCTCTTCACAGGCCGAAACTTGTTTTAAGAGCATAAAAAGTGAAAATGCCTCTTTTGGAAAGATTTTCTTCAAAACAAAGTGCTGTAAGCATCAAGTTCTAATGAAAACATCTTGAAACTGTTAAATTAGCCTTCCTGAGACACTTTTTTGAAGAAATCGTTGAAACTATGTTTACTTTCACAAAATCCACTTTTGGCCTCTTCACAGGCCGAAACTTGTTTTAAGAGCATAAAAATTGAAAATGCCTCTTTTGGAAAGATTTTCTTCAAAACAAAGTGCTGTAAGCATCAAGTTCTAATGAAAACATCTTGAAACTGTTAAATTAGCCTTCCTGAGACACTTTTTTGAAGAAATCGTTGAAACTATGTTTACTTTCACAAAATCCACTTTTGGCCTCTTCACAGGCCGAAACTTGTTTTAAGAGCATAAAAAGTGAAAATGAGTCTTTTGGAAAGATTTTCTTCAAAACAAAGTGCTGTAAGCATCAAGTTCTAATGAAAACATCATGAAACTTTTAAATCAGCCTTCCTTAGACACTTTTATGAAGAAATCTTTGAAACTATGTTTACTTTCACAAAATCCATTTTTGGCCTCTTCCCAGCCCAAAACTTGTTTTAAGAGCATAAAAAGTGAAAATGCCTCTTTCGGAAAGATTTTCTTCAAAACAAAGTGCTGTAAGCATCAAGTTCTAATGAAAACATCTTGAAACTGTTAAACCAGCCTTCCTGAGACACTTTTTTGAAGGAATCTTTGAAACTATGTTTACTTTCACAAAATCCACTTTTGGCCTCTTCCCAGCCCAAAACTTGTTTTAAGAGCATAAAAAGTGAAAATGCCTCTTTCGGAAAGATTTTCTTCAAAACAATGTGCTGTAAGCATGAAGTTCTAATGAAAACATCTTGAAACTGTTAAATCAGCCTTCCTGAGACACTTTTTGAAGAAATCGTTGAAACTATGTTTACTTTCACAAAATCCACTTTTGGCCTCTTCACAGGCCGAAACTTGTTTTAAGAGCATAAAAAGTGAAAATGCCTCTTTAGGACAGATTTTCTTCAAAATAAAGTGCTGTAAACATCAAGTTCTAATGAAAACATCATGAAAATGTTTGATCGCCTGTCTTGAGCAACTTTTTTGAAGAAATAGTTGAAACTATGTTTACTTTCACAAAATCCACTTTTGGCCTCTTCACAGGCCGAAACTTGTTTTAAGAGCATAAAAAGTGAAAATGCCTCTTTTGGAAAGATTTTCTTCAAAACAAAGTGCTGTAAGCATCAAGTTCTAATGAAAACATCTTGAAACTGTTAAATTAGCCTTCCTGAGACACTTTTTTGAAGAAATCGTTGAAACTATGTTTACTTTCACAAAATCCACTTTTGGCCTCTTCACAGGCCGAAACTTGTTTTAAGAGCATAAAAATTGAAAATGCCTCTTTTGGAAAGATTTTCTTCAAAACAAAGTGCTGTAAGCATCAAGTTCTAATGAAAACATCTTGAAACTGTTAAATTAGCCTTCCTGAGACACTTTTTTGAAGAAATCGTTGAAACTATGTTTACTTTCACAAAATCCACTTTTGGCCTCTTCACAGGCCAAAACTTGTTTTAAGAGCATAAAAAGTGAAAATGCCTCTTTTGGAAAGATTTTCTTCAAAACAAAGTGCTGTAAGCATCAAGTTCTAATGAAAACATCATGAAACTTTTAAATCAGCCTTCCTTAGACACTTTTATGAAGAAATCTTTGAAACTATGTTTACTTTCACAAAATCCATTTTTGGCCTCTTCCCAGCCCAAAACTTGTTTTAAGAGCATAAAAAGTGAAAATGCCTCTTTCGGAAAGATTTTCTTCAAAACAAAGTGCTGTAAGCATCAAGTTCTAATGAAAACATCTTGAAACTGTTAAACCAGCCTTCCTGAGACACTTTTTTGAAGGAATCTTTGAAACTATGTTTACTTTCACAAAATCCACTTTTGGCCTCTTCCCAGCCCAAAACTTGTTTTAAGAGCATAAAAAGTGAAAATGCCTCTTTCGGAAAGATTTTCTTCAAAACAATGTGCTGTAAGCATGAAGTGCTAATGAAAACATCTTGAAACTGTTAAATCAGCCTTCCTGAGACACTTTTTTGAAGAAATCGTTGAAACTATGTTTACTTTCACAAAATCCACTTTTGGCCTCTTCACAGGCCAAAACTTGTTTTAAGAGCATAAAAAGTGAAAATGCCTCTTTTAGAAAGATTTTCTTCAAAACAAAGTGCTGTAAGCATCAAGTTCTAATGAAAACATCTTGAAACTGTTAAATTAGCCTTCCTGAGACACTTTTTTGAAGAAATCGTTGAAACTATGTTTACTTTCACAAAATCCACTTTTGGCCTCTTCACAGGCCGAAACTTGTTTTAAGAGCATAAAAAGTGAAAATGCCTCTTTAGGACAGATTTTCTTCAAAACAAAGTGCTGTAAGCATCAAGTTCTAATGAAAACATCATGAAAATGTTTGATCGCCTGTCTTGAGCAACTTTTTTGAAGAAATCGTTGAAACTATGTTTACTTTCACAAAATCCACTTTTGGCCTCTTCCCAGCCCAAATCCTGCTTTAAGAGCATAAAAAGTGAAAATGCCTCTTTCAGAAAGATTTTCTTCAAAACAAAGTGCTGTAAGCATCAAGTTCTAATGAAAACATCTTGAAACTGTTAAACCAGCCTTCCTGAGACACTTTTTTGAAGGAATCTTTGAAACTATGTTTACTTTCACAAAATCCACTTTTGGCCTCTTCCCAGCCCAAAACTTGTTTTAGGAGCATAAGAAGTGAAAATGTCTCTTTAGGAAAGATTTTCTTCAAAACAAAGTGCTGTAAGCATCAAGTTCTAATGAAAACATCTTGAAACTGTTAAATCAGCCTTCCTGAGACACTTTTTTGAAGAAATCTTTGAAACTATGTTTACTTTCACAAAATCCATTTTTGGCCTCTTACCAGCCCAAAACTTGTTTTAAGAGCATAAAAAGTGAAAATGCCTCTTTCGGAAAGATTTTCTTCAAAACAAAGTGCTGTAAGCATCAAGTTCTAACGAAAACATCATGAAACTTTTAAATCAGCCTTCCTTAGACACTTTTATGAAGAAATCTTTGAAACTATGTTTACTTTCACAAAATCCATTTTTGGCCTCTTCCCAGCCCAAAACTTGTTTTAAGAGCATAAAAAGTGAAAATGCCTCTTTCGGAAAGATTTTCTTCAAAACAAAGTGCTGTAAGCATCAAGTTCTAATGAAAACATCATGAAAATGTTTGATCGCCTGTCTTGAGCAACTTTTTTGAAGGAATCTTTGAAACTATGTTTACTTTCACAAAATCCACTTTTGGCCTCTTCCCAGCCCTAAACTTGTTTTAAGAGCATAAAAAGTGAAAATGCCTCTTTCGGAAAGATTTTCTTCAAAACAAAGTGCTGTAAGCATCAAGTTCTAATGAAAACATCATGAAACTTTTAAATCAGCCTTCCTTAGACACTTTTATGAAGAAATCTTTGAAACTATGTTTACTTTCACAAAATCCATTTTTGGCCTCTTCCCAGCCCAAAACTTGTTTTAAGATCATAAAAAGTGAAAATGCCTCTTTCGGAAAGATTTTCTTCAAAACAAAGTGCTGTAAGCATCAAGTTCTAATGAAAACATCATGAAAATGTTTGATCGCCTGTCTTGAGCAACTTTTTTGAAGGAATCTTTGAAACTATGTTTACTTTCACAAAATCCACTTTTGGCCTCTTCCCAGCCCTAAACTTGTTTTAAGAGCATAAAAAGTGAAAATGCCTCTTTCGGAAAGATTTTCTTCAAAACAAAGTGCTGTAAGCATCAAGTTCTAATGAAAACATCATGAAACTTTTAAATCAGCCTTCCTTAGACACTTTTATGAAGAAATCTTTGAAACTATGTTTACTTTCACAAAATCCACTTTTGGCCTCTTCCCAGCCCAAATCCTGCTTTAAGAGCATAAAAAGTGAAAATGCCTCTTTCGGAAAGATTTTCTTCAAAACAAAGTGCTGTAAGCATCAAGTTCTAATGAAAACATCATGAAACTTTTAAATCAGCCTTCCTTAGACACTTTTATGAAGAAATCTTTGAAACTATGTTTACTTTCACAAAATCCATTTTTGGCCTCTTCCCAGCCCAAAACTTGTTTTAAGAGCATAAAAAGTGAAAATGCCTCTTTCGGAAAGATTTTCTTCAAAACAAAGTGCTGTAAGCATCAAGTTCTAATGAAAACATCATGAAAATGTTTGATCGCCTGTCTTGAGCAACTTTTTTGAAGGAATCTTTGAAACTATGTTTACTTTCACAAAATCCACTTTTGGCCTCTTCCCAGCCCAAAACTTGTTTTAAGAGCATAAAAAGTGAAAATGCCTCTTTCGGAAAGATTTTCTTCAAAACAAAGTGATGTAAGCATGAAGTTCTAAAGAAAACATCTTGAAACTGTTAGATCAGCCTTCCTGAGACACTTTTTTGAAGAAATCGTTGAAACTATGTTTACTTTCACAAAATCCACTTTTGGCCTCTTCCCAGCCCAAATCCTGCTTTAAGAGCATAAAAAGTGAAAATGCCTCTTTCGGAAAGATTTTCTTCAAAACAAAGTGCTGTAAGCATCAAGTTCTAACGAAAACATCATGAAACTTTTAAATCAGCCTTCCTTAGACACTTTTATGAAGAAATCTTTGAAACTATGTTTACTTTCACAAAATCCATTTTTGGCCTCTTCCCAGCCCAAAACTTGTTTTAAGAGCATAAAAAGTGAAAATGCCTCTTTCGGAAAGATTTTCTTCAAAACAAAGTGCTGTAAGCATCAAGTTCTAATGAAAACATCATGAAAATGTTTGATCGCCTGTCTTGAGCAACTTTTTTGAAGGAATCTTTGAAACTATGTTTACTTTCACAAAATCCACTTTTGGCCTCTTCACAGGCCGAAACTTGTTTTAAGAGCATAAAAAGTGAAAATGCCTCTTTTGGAAAGATTTTCTTCAAAACAAAGTGCTGTAAGCATCAAGTTCTAATGAAAACATCTTGAAACTGTTAAATTAGCCTTCCTGAGACACTTTTTTGAAGAAATCGTTGAAACTATGTTTACTTTCACAAAATCCACTTTTGGCCTCTTCACAGGCCGAAACTTGTTTTAAGAGCATAAAAATTGAAAATGCCTCTTTTGGAAAGATTTTCTTCAAAACAAAGTGCTGTAAGCATCAAGTTCTAATGAAAACATCTTGAAACTGTTAAATTAGCCTTCCTGAGACACTTTTTTGAAGAAATCGTTGAAACTATGTTTACTTTCACAAAATCCACTTTTGGCCTCTTCACAGGCCGAAACTTGTTTTAAGAGCATAAAAAGTGAAAATGCCTCTTTTGGAAAGATTTTCTTCAAAACAAAGTGCTGTAAGCATCAAGTTCTAATGAAAACATCATGAAACTTTTAAATCAGCCTTCCTTAGACACTTTTATGAAGAAATCTTTGAAACTATGTTTACTTTCACAAAATCCATTTTTGGCCTCTTCCCAGCCCAAAACTTGTTTTAAGAGCATAAAAAGTGAAAATGCCTCTTTCGGAAAGATTTTCTTCAAAACAAAGTGCTGTAAGCATCAAGTTCTAATGAAAACATCTTGAAACTGTTAAACCAGCCTTCCTGAGACACTTTTTTGAAGGAATCTTTGAAACTATGTTTACTTTCACAAAATCCACTTTTGGCCTCTTCCCAGCCCAAAACTTGTTTTAAGAGCATAAAAAGTGAAAATGCCTCTTTCGGAAAGATTTTCTTCAAAACAATGTGCTGTAAGCATGAAGTTCTAATGAAAACATCTTGAAACTGTTAAATCAGCCTTCCTGAGACACTTTTTTGAAGAAATCTTGAAACTATGTTTACTTTCACAAAATCCACTTTTGGCCTCTTCACAGGCCGAAACTTGTTTTAAGAGCATAAAAAGTGAAAATGCCTCTTTTAGAAAGATTTTCTTCAAAACAAAGTGCTGTAAGCATCAAGTTCTAATGAAAACATCTTGAAACTGTTAAATTAGCCTTCCTGAGACACTTTTTTGAAGAAATCGTTGAAACTATGTTTACTTTCACAAAATCCACTTTTGGCCTCTTCACAGGCCGAAACTTGTTTTAAGAGCATAAAAAGTGAAAATGCCTCTTTAGGACAGATTTTCTTCAAAACAAAGTGCTGTAAGCATCAAGTTCTAATGAAAACATCATGAAAATGTTTGATCGCCTGTCTTGAGCAACTTTTTTGAAGAAATCGTTGAAACTATGTTTACTTTCACAAAATCCACTTTTGGCCTCTTCCCAGCCCAAATCCTGCTTTAAGAGCATAAAAAGTGAAAATGCCTCTTTCGGAAAGATTTTCTTCAAAACAAAGTGCTGTAAGCATCAAGTTCTAATGAAAACATCTTGAAACTGTTAAACCAGCCTTCCTGAGACACTTTTTTGAAGGAATCTTTGAAACTATGTTTACTTTCACAAAATCCACTTTTGGCCTCTTCCCAGCCCAAAACTTGTTTTAGGAGCATAAGAAGTGAAAATGTCTCTTTAGGAAAGATTTTCTTTAAAACAAAGTGCTGTGAACATCAAGTTCTAATGAAAACATCATGAAAATGTTTGATCGGCTGTCTTGAGCAACTTTTTTGAAGAAATCGTTGAAACTATGTTTACTTTCACAAAATCCACTTTTGGCCTCTTCCCAGCCCAAAACTTGTTTTAAGAGCATAAAAAGTGAAAATGCCTCTTTAGGACAGATTTTCTTCAAAACAAAGTGCTGTAAACATCAAGTTCTAATGAAAACATCATGAAAATGTTTGATCGCCTGTCTTGAGCAACTTTTTTGAAGAAATCGTTGAAACTATGTTTACTTTCACAAAATCCACTTTTGGCCTCTTCCCAGCCCAAAACTTGTTTTAAGAGCATAAAAAGTGAAAATGCCTCTTTCGGAAAGATTTTCTTCAAAACAATGTGCTGTAAGCATGAAGTTCTAATGAAAACATCTTGAAACTGTTAAATCAGCCTTCCTGAGACACTTTTTTGAAGAAATCGTTGAAACTATGTTTACTTTCACAAAATCCACTTTTGGCCTCTTCACAGGCCGAAACTTGTTTTAAGAGCATAAAAAGTGAAAATGCCTCTTTTAGAAAGATTTTCTTCAAAACAAAGTGCTGTAAGCATCAAGTTCTAATGAAAACATCTTGAAACTGTTAAATTAGCCTTCCTGAGACACTTTTTTGAAGAAATCGTTGAAACTATGTTTACTTTCACAAAATCCACTTTTGGCCTCTTCACAGGCCGAAACTTGTTTTAAGAGCATAAAAAGTGAAAATGCCTCTTTAGGACAGATTTTCTTCAAAACAAAGTGCTGTAAGCATCAAGTTCTAATGAAAACATCATGAAAATGTTTGATCGCCTGTCTTGAGCAACTTTTTTGAAGAAATCGTTGAAACTATGTTTACTTTCACAAAATCCACTTTTGGCCTCTTCCCAGCCTTTAAGAGCATAAAAAGTGAAAATGCCTCTTTCGGAAAGATTTTCTTCAAAACAAAGTGCTGTAAGCATCAAGTTCTAATGAAAACATCTTGAAACTGTTAAACCAGCCTTCCTGAGACACTTTTTTGAAGGAATCTTTGAAACTATGTTTACTTTCACAAAATCCACTTTTGGCCTCTTCCCAGCCCAAAACTTGTTTTAGGAGCATAAGAAGTGAAAATGTCTCTTTAGGAAAGATTTTCTTTAAAACAAAGTGCTGTGAACATCAAGTTCTAATGAAAACATCATGAAAATGTTTGATCGGCTGTCTTGAGCAACTTTTTTGAAGAAATCGTTGAAACTATGTTTACTTTCACAAAATCCACTTTTGGCCTCTTCCCAGCCCAAACTTGTTTTAAGAGCATAAAAAGTGAAAATGCCTCTTTAGGACAGATTTTCTTCAAAACAAAGTGCTGTAAACATCAAGTTCTAATGAAAACATCATGAAAATGTTTGATCGCCTGTCTTGAGCAACTTTTTGAAGAAATCGTTGAAACTATGTTTACTTTCACAAAATCCACTTTTGGCCTCTTCACAGGCCGAAACTTGTTTTAAGAGCATAAAAAGTGAAAATGCCTCTTTTGGAAAGATTTTCTTCAAAACAAAGTGCTGTAAGCATCAAGTTCTAATGAAAACATCTTGAAACTGTTAAATTAGCCTTCCTGAGACACTTTTTTGAAGAAATCGTTGAAACTATGTTTACTTTCACAAAATCCACTTTTGGCCTCTTCACAGGCCGAAACTTGTTTTAAGAGCATAAAAATTGAAAATGCCTCTTTTGGAAAGATTTTCTTCAAAACAAAGTGCTGTAAGCATCAAGTTCTAATGAAAACATCTTGAAACTGTTTAAATTAGCCTTCCTGAGACACTTTATTGAAGAAATCGTTGAAACTATGTTTACTTTCACAAAATCCCACTTTTGGCCTCTTCACAGGCCGAAACTTGTTTTAAGAGCATAAAAAGTGAAAATGCCTCTTTTGGAAAGATTTTCTTCAAAACAAAGTGCTGTAAGCATCAAGTTCTAATGAAAACATCATGAAACTTTTAATCAGCCTTCCTTAGACACTTTTATGAAGAAATCTTTGAAACTATGTTTACTTTCACAAAATCCATTTTGGCCTCTTCCCAGCCCAAACTTGTTTTAAGAGCATAAAAAGTGAAAATGCCTCTTTCGGAAAGATTTTCTTCAAAACAAAGTGCTGTAAGCATCAAGTTCTAATGAAAACATCTTGAAACTGTTAAACCAGCCTTCTGAGACACTTTTTTGAAGGAATCTTTGAAACTATGTTTACTTTCACAAAATCCACTTTTGGCCTCTTCCCAGCCCAAAACTTGTTTTAAGAGCATAAAAAGTGAAAATGCCTCTTTAGGACAGATTTTCTTCAAAATAAAGTGCTGTAAACATCAAGTTCTAATGAAAACATCATGAAAATGTTTGATCGCCTGTCTTGAGCAACTTTTTTGAAGAAATCGTTGAAACTATGTTTACTTTCACAAAATCCACTTTTGGCCTCTTCACAGGCCGAAACTTGTTTTAAGAGCATAAAAAGTGAAAATGCCTCTTTTGGAAAGATTTTCTTCAAAACAAAGTGCTGTAAGCATCAAGTTCTAATGAAAACATCTTGAAACTGTTAAATTAGCCTTCCTGAGACACTTTTTTGAAGAAATCGTTGAAACTATGTTTACTTTCACAAATCCACTTTTGGCCTCTTCACAGGCCGAAACTTGTTTTAAGAGCATAAAAATTGAAAATGCCTCTTTTGGAAAGATTTTCTTCAAAACAAAGTGCTGTAAGCATCAAGTTCTAATGAAAACATCTTGAAACTGTTTAAATTAGCCTTCCTGAGACACTTTTTTGAAGAAATCGTTGAAACTATGTTTACTTTCACAAAATCCACTTTTGGCCTCTTCACAGGCGAAACTTGTTTTAAGAGCATAAAAAGTGAAAATGCCTCTTTTGGAAAGATTTTCTTCAAAACAAAGTGCTGTAAGCATCAAGTTCTAATGAAAACATCATGAAACTTTTAAATCAGCCTTCTTAGACACTTTTATGAAGAAATCTTTGAAACTATGTTTACTTTCACAAAATCCATTTTTGGCCTCTTCCCAGCCCAAAACTTGTTTTAAGAGCATAAAAAGTGAAAATGCCTCTTTCGGAAAGATTTTCTTCAAAACAAAGTGCTGTAAGCATCAAGTTCTAATGAAAACATCTTGAAACTGTTTAAACCAGCCTTCCTGAGACACTTTTTTGAAGGAATCTTTGAAACTATGTTTACTTTCACAAAATCCACTTTTGGCCTCTTCCCAGCCCAAAACTTGTTTTAAGAGCATACAAAGTGAAAATGCCTCTTTTAGAAAGATTTCTTCAAAACAAAGTGCTGTAAGCATCAAGTTCTAATGAAAACATCTTGAAACTGTTAAATTAGCCTTCCTGAGACACTTTTTTGAAGAAATCGTTGAAACTATGTTTACTTTCACAAAATCCACTTTTGGCCTCTTCACAGTCCGAAACTTGTTTTAAGAGCATAAAAAGTGAAAATGCCTCTTTAGGACAGATTTTCTTCAAAACAAAGTGCTGTAAGCATCAAGTTCTAATGAAAACATCATGAAAATGTTTGATCGCCTGTCTGAGCAACTTTTTTGAAGAAATCGTTGAAACTATGTTTACTTTCACAAAATCCACTTTTGGCCTCTTCCAGCCCAAATCCTGCTTTAAGAGCATAAAAAGTGAAAATGCCTCTTTCGGAAAGATTTTCTTCAAAACAAAGTGCTGTAAGCATCAAGTTCTAATGAAAACATCTTGAAACTGTTAAACCAGCCTTCCTGAGACACTTTTTTGAAGGAATCTTTGAAACTATGTTTACTTTCACAAATCCACTTTTGGCCTCTTCCCAGCCAAAACTTGTTTTAGGAGCATAAGAAGTGAAAATGTCTCTTTAGGAAAGATTTTCTTCAAAACAAAGTGCTGTAAGCATCAAGTTCTAATGAAAACATCATGAAACTTTTAAATCAGCCTTCCTTAGACACTTTTATGAAGAAATCTTTGAAACTATGTTTACTTTCACAAAATCCATTTTTGGCCTCTTCCCAGCCCAAAACTTGTTTTAAGAGCATAAAAAGTGAAAATGCCTCTTTCGGAAAGATTTTCTTCAAAACAAAGTGCTGTAAGCATCAAGTTCTAATGAAAACATCTTGAAACTGTTAAACCAGCCTTCCTCAGACACTTTTTTGAAGGAATCTTTGAAACTATGTTACTTTCACAAAATCCACTTTTGGCCCTCTTCACAGGCCGAAACTTGTTTTAAGAGCATAAAAAGTGAAAATGCCTCTTTTAGAAAGATTTTCTTCAAAACAAAGTGCTGTAAGCATCAAGTTCTAATGAAAACATCTTGAAACTGTTAAATTAGCCTTCCTGAGACACTTTTTTGAAGAAATCGTTGAAACTATGTTTACTTTCACAAAATCCACTTTGGCCTCTTCACAGGCCGAAACTTGTTTTAAGAGCATAAAAAGTGAAAATGCCTCTTTTAGAAAGATTTTCTTCAAACAAAGTGCTGTAAGCATCAAGTTCTAATGAAAACATCTTGAAACTGTTAAATTAGCCTTCCTGAGACACTTTTTGAAGAAATCGTTGAAACTATGTTTACTTTCACAAAATCCACTTTTGGCCTCTTCACAGGCCGAAACTTGTTTTAAGAGCATAAAAAGTGAAAATGCCTCTTTAGGACAGATTTTCTTCAAACAAAGTGCTGTAAGCATCAAGTTCTAATGAAAACATCATGAAAATGTTTGATCGCCTGTCTTGAGCAACTTTTTTGAAGAAATCGTTGAAACTATGTTTACTTTCACAAAATCCACTTTTGGCCTCTTCCCAGCCCAAATCCTGCTTTAAGAGCATAAAAAGTGAAAATGCCTCTTTCGGAAAGATTTTCTTCAAACAAAGTGCTGTAAGCATCAAGTTCTAATGAAAACATCTTGAAACTGTTAAACCAGCCTTCCTGAGACACTTTTTTTGAAGGAATCTTTGAAACTATGTTTACTTTCACAAAATCCACTTTTGGCCTCTTCCCAGCCCAAAACTTGTTTTAGGAGCATAAGAAGTGAAAATGTCTCTTTAGGAAGATTTTCTTTAAAACAAAGTGCTGTGAACATCAAGTTCTAATGAAAACATCATGAAAATGTTTGATCGGCTGTCTTGAGCAACTTTTTTGAAGAAATCGTTGAAACTATGTTTACTTTCACAAAATCCACTTTTGGCCTCTTCCAGCCCAAAACTTGTTTTAAGAGCATAAAAAGTGAAAATGCCTCTTTAGGACAGATTTTCTTCAAAACAAAGTGCTGTAAACATCAAGTTCTAATGAAAACATCATGAAAATGTTTGATCGCCTGTCTTGAGCAACTTTTTTGAAGAAATCGTTGAAACTATGTTTACTTTCACAAAATCCACTTTTGGCCTCTTCACAGGCCGAAACTTGTTTTAAGAGCATAAAAAGTGAAAATGCCTCTTTTGGAAAGATTTTCTTCAAAACAAAGTGCTGTAAGCATCAAGTTCTAATGAAAACATCTTGAAACTGTTAAATTAGCCTTCCTGAGACACTTTTTTGAAGAAATCGTTGAAACTATGTTTACTTTCACAAAATCCACTTTTGGCCTCTTCACAGGCGAAACTTGTTTTAAGAGCATAAAAATTGAAAATGCCTCTTTTGGAAAGATTTTCTTCAAAACAAGTGCTGTAAGCATCAAGTTCTAATGAAAACATCTTGAAACTGTTAAATTAGCCTTCCTGAGACACTTTATTGAAGAAATCGTTGAAACTATGTTTACTTTCACAAAATCCACTTTTGGCCTCTTCACAGGCCGAAACTTGTTTTAAGAGCATAAAAAGTGAAAATGCCTCTTTTGGAAAGATTTTCTTCAAAACAAAGTGCTGTAAGCATCAAGTTCTAATGAAAACATCATGAAACTTTTAAATCAGCCTTCCTTAGACACTTTTATGAAGAAATCTTTGAAACTATGTTTACTTTCACAAAATCCATTTTTGGCCTCTTCCAGTCCATTTTTGGCCTCTTCCCAGCCCAAAACTTGTTTTAAGAGCATAAAAAGTGAAAATGCCTCTTTCGGAAAGATTTTCTTCAAAACAATGTGCTGTAAGCATGAAGTTCTAATGAAAACATCTTGAAACTGTTAAATCAGCCTTCCTGAGACACTTTTTTGAAGAAATCGTTGAAACTATGTTTACTTTCACAAAATCCACTTTTGGCCTCTTCACAGGCCAAAACTTGTTTTAAGAGCATAAAAAGTGAAAATGCCTCTTTTAGAAAGATTTTCTTCAAAACAAAGTGCTGTAAGCATCAAGTTCTAATGAAAACATCTTGAAACTGTTAAATTAGCCTTCCTGAGACACTTTTTTGAAGAAATCGTTGAAACTATGTTTACTTTCACAAAATCCACTTTTGGCCTCTTCACAGGCCGAAACTTGTTTTAAGAGCATAAAAAGTGAAAATGCCTCTTTAGGACAGATTTTCTTCAAAACAAAGTGCTGTAAGCATCAAGTTCTAATGAAAACATCATGAAAATGTTTGATCGCCTGTCTTGAGCAACTTTTTTGAAGAAATCGTTGAAACTATGTTTACTTTCACAAAATCCACTTTTGGCCTCTTCCCAGCCCAAATCCTGCTTTAAGAGCATAAAAAGTGAAAATGCCTCTTTCGGAAAGATTTTCTTCAAAACAAAGTGCTGTAAGCATCAAGTTCTAATGAAAACATCTTGAAACTGTTAAACCAGCCTTCCTGAGACACTTTTTTGAAGGAATCTTTGAAACTATGTTTACTTTCACAAAATCCACTTTTGGCCTCTTCCCAGCCCAAAACTTGTTTTAAGAGCATAAAAAGTGAAAATGCCTCTTTAGGACAGATTTTCTTCAAAACAAAGTGCTGTAAACATCAAGTTCTAATGAAAACATCATGAAAATGTTTGATCGCCTGTCTTGAGCAACTTTTTTGAAGAAATCGTTGAAACTATGTTTACTTTCACAAAATCCACTTTTGGCCTCTTCACAGGCCGAAACTTGTTTTAAGAGCATAAAAAGTGAAAATGCCTCTTTTGGAAAGATTTTCTTCAAAACAAAGTGCTGTAAGCATCAAGTTCTAATGAAAACATCTTGAAACTGTTAAATTAGCCTTCCTGAGACACTTTTTTGAAGAAATCGTTGAAACTATGTTTACTTTCACAAAATCCACTTTTGGCCTCTTCACAGGCCGAAACTTGTTTTAAGAGCATAAAAAGTGAAAATGCCTCTTTCGGAAAGATTTTCTTCAAAACAAAGTGCTGTAAGCATCAAGTTCTAATGAAAACATCATGAAAATGTTTGATCGCCTGTCTTGAGCAACTTTTTGTAGAAATCGTTGAAACTATGTTTACTTTCACAAAATCCACTTTTGGCCTCTTCACAGGCCGAAACTTGTTTTAAGAGCATAAAAAGTGAAAATGCCTCTTTTGGAAAGATTTTCTTCAAAACAAAGTGCTGTAAGCATCAAGTTCTAATGAAAACATCTTGAAACTGTTAAATTAGCCTTCCTGAGACACTTTTTTGAAGAAATCGTTGAAACTATGTTTACTTTCACAAAATCCACTTTTGGCCTCTTCACAGGCCGAAACTTGTTTTAAGAGCATAAAAAGTGAAAATGCCTCTTTAGGACAGATTTTCTTCAAAACAAAGTGCTGTAAGCATCAAGTTCTAATGAAAACATCATGAAAATGTTTGATCGCCTGTCTTGAGCAACTTTTTTGAAGAAATCGTTGAAACTATGTTTACTTTCACAAAATCCACTTTTGGCCTCTTCCCAGCCCAAATCCTGCTTTAAGAGCATAAAAAGTGAAAATGCCTCTTTCGGAAAGATTTTCTTCAAAACAAAGTGCTGTAAGCATCAAGTTCTAATGAAAACATCTTGAAACTGTTAAACCAGCCTTCCTGAGACACTTTTTTGAAGGAATCTTTGAAACTATGTTTACTTTCACAAAATCCACTTTTGGCCTCTTCCCAGCCCAAAACTTGTTTTAGGAGCATAAGAAGTGAAAATGTCTCTTTAGGAAAGATTTTCTTTAAAACAAAGTGCTGTGAACATCAAGTTCTAATGAAAACATCATGAAAATGTTTGATCGGCTGTCTTGAGCAACTTTTTTGAAGAAATCGTTGAAACTATGTTTACTTTCACAAAATCCACTTTTGGCCTCTTCCCAGCCCAAAACTTGTTTTAAGAGCATAAAAAGTGAAAATGCCTCTTTAGGACAGATTTTCTTCAAAACAAAGTGCTGTAAACATCAAGTTCTAATGAAAACATCATGAAAATGTTTGATCGCCTGTCTTGAGCAACTTTTTTGAAGAAATCGTTGAAACTATGTTTACTTTCACAAAATCCACTTTTGGCCTCTTCACAGGCCGAAACTTGTTTTAAGAGCATAAAAAGTGAAAATGCCTCTTTTGGAAAGATTTTCTTCAAAACAAAGTGCTGTAAGCATCAAGTTCTAATGAAAACATCTTGAAACTGTTAAATTAGCCTTCCTGAGACACTTTTTTGAAGAAATCGTTGAAACTATGTTTACTTTCACAAAATCCACTTTTGGCCTCTTCACAGGCCGAAACTTGTTTTAAGAGCATAAAAATTGAAAATGCCTCTTTTGGAAAGATTTTCTTCAAAACAAAGTGCTGTAAGCATCAAGTTCTAATGAAAACATCTTGAAACTGTTAAATTAGCCTTCCTGAGACACTTTATTGAAGAAATCGTTGAAACTATGTTTACTTTCACAAAATCCACTTTTGGCCTCTTCACAGGCCGAAACTTGTTTTAAGAGCATAAAAAGTGAAAATGCCTCTTTTGGAAAGATTTTCTTCAAAACAAAGTGCTGTAAGCATCAAGTTCTAATGAAAACATCATGAAACTTTTAAATCAGCCTTCCTTAGACACTTTTATGAAGAAATCTTTGAAACTATGTTTACTTTCACAAAATCCATTTTTGGCCTCTTCCCAGCCCAAAACTTGTTTTAAGAGCATAAAAAGTGAAAATGCCTCTTTCGGAAAGATTTTCTTCAAAACAATGTGCTGTAAGCATGAAGTTCTAATGAAAACATCTTGAAACTGTTAAATCAGCCTTCCTGAGACACTTTTTTGAAGAAATCGTTGAAACTATGTTTACTTTCACAAAATCCACTTTTGGCCTCTTCACAGGCCAAAACTTGTTTTAAGAGCATAAAAAGTGAAAATGCCTCTTTTAGAAAGATTTTCTTCAAAACAAAGTGCTGTAAGCATCAAGTTCTAATGAAAACATCTTGAAACTGTTAAATTAGCCTTCCTGAGACACTTTTTTGAAGAAATCGTTGAAACTATGTTTACTTTCACAAAATCCACTTTTGGCCTCTTCACAGGCCGAAACTTGTTTTAAGAGCATAAAAAGTGAAAATGCCTCTTTAGGACAGATTTTCTTCAAAACAAAGTGCTGTAAGCATCAAGTTCTAATGAAAACATCATGAAAATGTTTGATCGCCTGTCTTGAGCAACTTTTTTGAAGAAATCGTTGAAACTATGTTTACTTTCACAAAATCCACTTTTGGCCTCTTCCCAGCCCAAATCCTGCTTTAAGAGCATAAAAAGTGAAAATGCCTCTTTCGGAAAGATTTTCTTCAAAACAAAGTGCTGTAAGCATCAAGTTCTAATGAAAACATCTTGAAACTGTTAAACCAGCCTTCCTGAGACACTTTTTTGAAGGAATCTTTGAAACTATGTTTACTTTCACAAAATCCACTTTTGGCCTCTTCCCAGCCCAAAACTTGTTTTAAGAGCATAAAAAGTGAAAATGCCTCTTTAGGACAGATTTTCTTCAAAACAAAGTGCTGTAAACATCAAGTTCTAATGAAAACATCATGAAAATGTTTGATCGCCTGTCTTGAGCAACTTTTTGAAGAAATCGTTGAAACTATGTTTACTTTCACAAAATCCACTTTTGGCCTCTTCACAGGCCGAAACTTGTTTTAAGAGCATAAAAAGTGAAAATGCCTCTTTCGGAAAGATTTTCTTCAAACAAAGTGCTGTAAGCATCAAGTTCTAATGAAAACATCATGAAAATGTTTGATCGCCTGTCTTGAGCAACTTTTTGTAGAAATCGTTGAAACTATGTTTACTTTCACAAAATCCACTTTTGGCCTCTTCACAGGCCGAAACTTGTTTTAAGAGCATAAAAAGTGAAAATGCCTCTTTTGGAAAGATTTTCTTCAAAACAAAGTGCTGTAAGCATCAAGTTCTAATGAAAACATCTTGAAACTGTTAAATTAGCCTTCCTGAGACACTTTTTTGAAGAAATCGTTGAAACTATGTTTACTTTCACAAAATCCACTTTTGGCCTCTTCACAGGCCGAAACTTGTTTTAAGAGCATAAAAAGTGAAAATGCCTCTTTTGGAAAGATTTTCTTCAAAACAAAGTGCTGTAAGCATCAAGTTCTAATGAAAACATCTTGAAACTGTTAAATTAGCCTTCCTGAGACACTTTTTTGAAGAAATCGTTGAAACTATGTTTACTTTCACAAAATCCACTTTTGGCCTCTTCACAGGCCGAAACTTGTTTTAAGAGCATAAAAAGTGAAAATGCCTCTTTTGGAAAGATTTTCTTCAAAACAAAGTGATGTAAGCATGAAGTTCTAATGAAAACATCTTGAAACTGTTAAATCAGCCTTCCTGAGACACTTTTTTGAAGAAATCGTTGAAACTATGTTTACTTTCACAAAATCCACTTTTGGCCTCTTCCCAGCCCAAATCCTGCTTTAAGAGCATAAAAAGTGAAAATGCCTCTTTTGGAAAGATTTTCTTCAAAACAAAGTGCTGTAAGCATCAAGTTCTAATGAAAACATCTTGAAACTGTTAAATTAGCCTTCCTGAGACACTTTTTTGAAGAAATCGTTGAAACTATGTTTACTTTCACAAAATCCATTTTTGGCCTCTTCCCAGCCCAAAACTTGTTTTAAGAGCATAAAAAGTGAAAATGCCTCTTTCGGAAAGATTTTCTTCAAAACAAAGTGCTGTAAGCATCAAGTTCTAATGAAAACATCATGAAAATGTTTGATCGCCTGTCTTGAGCAACTTTTTTGAAGGAATCTTTGAAACTATGTTTACTTTCACAAAATCCACTTTTGGCCTCTTCCCAGCCCAAAACTTGTTTTAAGAGCATAAAAAGTGAAAATGCCTCTTTCGGAAAGATTTTCTTCAAAACAAAGTGCTGTAAGCATCAAGTTCTAATGAAAACATCATGAAAATGTTTGATCGCCTGTCTTGAGCAACTTTTTTGAAGAAATCGTTGAAACTATGTTTACTTTCACAAAATCCACTTTTGGCCTCTTCACAGGCCGAAACTTGTTTTAAGAGCATAAAAAGTGAAAATGCCTCTTTTGGAAAGATTTTCTTCAAAACAAAGTGATGTAAGCATGAAGTTCTAATGAAAACATCTTGAAACTGTTAAATCAGCCTTCCTGAGACACTTTTTTGAAGAAATCGTTGAAACTATGTTTACTTTCACAAAATCCACTTTTGGCCTCTTCCCAGCCCAAATCCTGCTTTAAGAGCATAAAAAGTGAAAATGCCTCTTTTGGAAAGATTTTCTTCAAAACAAAGTGCTGTAAGCATCAAGTTCTAATGAAAACATCTTGAAACTGTTAAATTAGCCTTCCTGAGACACTTTTTGAAAAAATCGTTGAAACTATGTTTACTTTCACAAAATCCACTTTTGGCCTCTTCACAGGCCGAAACTTGTTTTAAGAGCATAAAAAGTGAAAATGCCTCTTTTGGAAAGATTTTCTTCAAAACAAAGTGCTGTAAGCATCAAGTTCTAATGAAAACATCTTGAAACTGTTAAATTAGCCTTCCTGAGACACTTTTTTGAAGAAATCGTTGAAACTATGTTTACTTTCACAAAATCCACTTTTGGCCTCTTCACAGGCCGAAACTAAGAGCATAAAAAGTGAAAATGCCTCTTTTGGAAAGATTTTCTTCAAAACAAAGTGATGTAAGCATGAAGTTCTAATGAAAACATCTTGAAACTGTTAAATCAGCCTTCCTGAGACACTTTTTTGAAGAAATCTTTGAAACTATGTTTACTTTCACAAAATCCACTTTTGGCCTCTTCACAGGCCGAAACTTGTTTTAAGAGCATAAAAAGTGAAAATGCCTCTTTTGGAAAGATTTTCTTCAAAACAAAGTGCTGTAAGCATCAAGTTCTAATGAAAACATCTTGAAACTGTTAAATTAGCCTTCCTGAGACACTTTTTTGAAGAAATCGTTGAAACTATGTTTACTTTCACAAAATCCACTTTTGGCCTCTTCACAGGCCGAAACTAAGAGCATAAAAAGTGAAAATGCCTCTTTTGGAAAGATTTTCTTCAAAACAAAGTGATGTAAGCATGAAGTTCTAATGAAAACATCTTGAAACTGTTAAATCAGCCTTCCTGAGACACTTTTTTGAAGAAATCTTTGAAACTATGTTTACTTTCACAAAATCCACTTTTGGCCTCTTCCCAGTCCGAAACTTGTTTTAAGATCATAAAAACTGAAAATGCCTCTTTAGGAAAGATTTCTTCAAAACAAAGTGCTGTAAGCATCAAGTTCTAATGAAAACATCTTGAAACTGTTAAATCAGCCTTCCTGAGACA
>NW_027176511.1:0-45590 GCF_023349555.1 Cebidichthys violaceus | reverse complement strand
TAACTGTCCTGAGCCACTTTTCAAAAAATCCACTTTTGGTCTCTTCCCAGCCTGAAACTTCTTTTAAGAGCATAAAAAGTGAAAATGCAGTAAAGTGCTGAAAACATCATGACACTGTTACATTAACTGTCCTGAGCCACTTTTCTGAAGAACATCTCTGAAACTATGTTTACTTTCAAATAATTCACTTTTGGCCTCTTCCCAGCGCGAAACTTCTGTTAAGAGCATAAAAAGTGAAAATGCAGTAAAGTGCTGAAAACAGCAGACAATCATGAAATCATCATGCAACTGTTGGAATAACTGTCCTGAGCCACTTTTCAAAAAATCCACTTTTGGCCTCTTCCCAGCCTGAAACTTCTTTTAAGAGCATAAAAAGTGAAAATGCATTAAAGTGCTGAAAACAGCAGACATTCATGAAAACATCATGAAACTGTTGGATTAAGTGTCCTGAGCCACTTTTCAAAAAATCCACTTTTGGTCTCTTCCCAGCCTGAAACTTCTGTTAAGAGCATAAAAAGTGAAAATGCACCTCTCTGCAGTAAAGTGCTGAAAACAGCAGACATTCATGAAAACATCATGAATGTTTAATCTGTTGGATTAACTGTCCTGAGCCACTTTTCAAAAAATCCACTTTTGGTCTCTTCCCAGCCTGAAACTTTTTTTAAGAGCATAAAAAGTGAAAATGCACCTCTGGGCAGTAAAGTGCTGAAAACAGCAGATATACATGAAATCATCATGAAACTGTTGGATTAACTGTCCTGAGCCACTTTTCAAAAATCCACTTTTGGTCTCTTCCCAGCCTGAAACTTCTTTTAAGAGCATAAAAAGTGAAAATGCACCTCTAGGCAGTAAAGTGCTGAAAACAGCAGATAGTCATGAAAACATCATGAAACTGTGAAAAAACTGTCCTGAGCCACTTTTTTGAAGAAGATCTTTGAAACTATGTTTACAGTCACAAGATCCACTTTTGGCCTTTTTCCCATCCTGAAACTTCATTTAAGGGCATAAAAAGTGAAAATGCAGTAAAGTGCTGAAAACAGCAGATATTCATGAAAACATCATGAAACTGTTAAATTAACTGTCCTGAGCCACTTTTCTGAAGAACATCTCTGAAACTATGTTTACTTTCAAATAATTCACTTTTGGCCTCTTCCCAGCCTGAAACTTCTGTTAAGAGCATAAAAAGTGAAAATGCACCTCTGGGCAGTAAAGTGCTGAAAACAGCAGATATACATGAAATCATCATGAAACTGTTGGATTAACTGTCCTGAGCCACTTTTCAAAAATCCACTTTTGGTCTCTTCCCAGCCCGAAACTTCTTTTAAGAGCATAAAAAGTGAAAATGCAGTAAAGTGCTGAAAACATCATGACACTGTTACATTAACTGTCCTGAGCCACTTTTCTGAAGAACATCTCTGAAACTATGTTTACTTTCAAATAATTCACTTTTGGCCTCTTCCCAGCGCGAAACTTCTGTTAAGAGCATAAAAAGTGAAAATGCAGTAAAGTGCTGAAAACAGCAGACAATCATGAAATCATCATGCAACTGTTGGAATAACTGTCCTGAGCCACTTTTCAAAAAATCCACTTTTGGTCTCTTCCCAGCCTGAAACTTCTGTTAAGAGCATAAAAAGTGAAAATGCACCCCTTTGCAGTAAAGTGCTGAAAACAGCAGACATTCATGAAAACATCATGAAACTGTTGGATTAACTGTCCTGAGCCACTTTTCTGAAGAACATCTCTGAAACTATGTTTACTTTCAAATAATTCACTTTTGGCCTCTTCCCAGCCCGAAACTTCTGTTAAGAGCATAAAAACTGAAAATGCAGTAAAGTGCTGAAAACAGCAGACATTCATGAAAACATCATGAATGTTTAATCTGTTGGATTAACTGTCCTGAGCCACTTTTCAAAAAATCCACTTTTGGTCTCTTCCCAGCCTGAAACTTTTTTTAAGAGCATAAAAAGTGAAAATGCACCTCTGGGCAGTAAAGTGCTGAAAACAGCAGATATACATGAAAACATCATGAAACTGTTGGATTAAGTGTCCTGAGCCACTTTTCAAAAAATCCACTTTTGGTCTCTTCCCAGCCTGAAACTTCTGTTAAGAGCATAAAAAGTGAAAATGCACCTCTAGGCAGTAAAGTGCTGAAAACAGCAGATAGTCATGAAAACATCATGAAACTGTGAAAAAATTGTCCTGAGCCACTTTTTTGAAGAAAATCTTTGAAACTATGTTTACAGTCACAAGATCCACTTTTGGCCTTTTTCCCATCCTGAAACTTCATTTAAGGGCATAAAAAGTGAAAATGCAGTAAAGTGCTGAAAACAGCAGATATTCATGAAAACATCATGAAACTGTTAAATTAACTGTCCTGAGCCACTTTTCAAAAAATCCACTTTTGGTCTCTTCCCAGCCTGAAACTTCTTTTAAGAGCATAAAAAGTGAAAATGCAATAAAATGCTGAAAACAGCAGACATTCATGAAAACATCACGAAACTGTTAAATTAACTGTCCTGAGCCACTTTTCTGAAGAACATCTCTGAAACTATGTTTACTTTCAAATAATTCACTTTTGGCCTCTTCCCAGCCTGGAACTTCTGTTAAGAGCATAAAAAGTGAAAATGCACCTCTGGGCAGTAAAGTGCTGAAAACAGCAGATATACATGAAATCATCATGAAACTGTTGGATTAACTGTCCTGAGCCACTTTTCAAAAAATCCACTTTTGGTCTCTTCCCAGCCCGAAACTTCTTTTAAGAGCATAAAAAGTGAAAATGCAGTAAAGTGCTGAAAACATCATGACACTGTTACATTAACTGTCCTGAGCCACTTTTCTGAAGAACATCTCTGAAACTATGTTTACTTTCAAATAATTCACTTTTGGCCTCTTCCCAGCGCGAAACTTCTGTTAAGAGCATAAAAAGTGAAAATGCAGTAAAGTGCTGAAAACAGCAGACAATCATGAAATCATCATGCAACTGTTGGAATAACTGTCCTGAGCCACTTTTCAAAAAATCCACTTTTGGCCTCTTCCCAGCCTGAAACTTCTTTTAAGAGCATAAAAAGTGAAAATGCATTAAAGTGCTGAAAACAGCAGACATTCATGAAAACATCATGAAACTGTTGGATTAAGTGTCCTGAGCCACTTTTCAAAAAATCCACTTTTGGTCTCTTCCCAGCCTGAAACTTCTGTTAAGAGCATAAAAAGTGAAAATGCACCTCTCTGCAGTAAAGTGCTGAAAACAGCAGACATTCATGAAAACATCATGAATGTTTAATCTGTTGGATTAACTGTCCTGAGCCACTTTTCAAAAAATCCACTTTTGGTCTCTTCCCAGCCTGAAACTTTTTTTAAGAGCATAAAAAGTGAAAATGCACCTCTGGGCAGTAAAGTGCTGAAAACAGCAGATATACATGAAATCATCATGAAACTGTTGGATTAACTGTCCTGAGCCACTTTTCAAAAAATCCACTTTTGGTCTCTTCCCAGCCTGAAACTTCTTTTAAGAGCATAAAAAGTGAAAATGCACCTCTAGGCAGTAAAGTGCTGAAAACAGCAGATAGTCATGAAAACATCATGAAACTGTGAAAAAACTGTCCTGAGCCACTTTTTTGAAGAAGATCTTTGAAACTATGTTTACAGTCACAAGATCCACTTTTGGCCTTTTTCCCATCCTGAAACTTCATTTAAGGGCATAAAAAGTGAAAATGCAGTAAAGTGCTGAAAACAGCAGATATTCATGAAAACATCATGAAACTGTTAAATTAACTGTCCTGAGCCACTTTTCTGAAGAACATCTCTGAAACTATGTTTACTTTCAAATAATTCACTTTTGGCCTCTTCCCAGCCTGAAACTTCTGTTAAGAGCATAAAAAGTGAAAATGCACCTCTGGGCAATAAAGTGCTGAAAACAGCAGATATACATGAAATCATCATGAAACTGTTGGATTAACTGTCCTGAGCCACTTTTCAAAAAATCCACTTTTGGTCTCTTCCCAGCCCGAAACTTCTTTTAAGAGCATAAAAAGTGAAAATGCAGTAAAGTGCTGAAAACATCATGACACTGTTACATTAACTGTCCTGAGCCACTTTTCTGAAGAACATCTCTGAAACTATGTTTACTTTCAAATAATTCACTTTTGGCCTCTTCCCAGCGCGAAACTTCTGTTAAGAGCATAAAAAGTGAAAATGCAGTAAAGTGCTGAAAACAGCAGACAATCATGAAATCATCATGCAACTGTTGGAATAACTGTCCTGAGCCACTTTTCAAAAAATCCACTTTTGGTCTCTTCCCAGCCTGAAACTTCTGTTAAGAGCATAAAAAGTGAAAATGCACCCCTCTGCAGTAAAGTGCTGAAAACAGCAGACATTCATGAAAACATCATGAAACTGTTGGATTAACTGTCCTGAGCCACTTTTCTGAAGAACATCTCTGAAACTATGTTTACTTTCAAATAATTCACTTTTGGCCTCTTCCCAGCCCGAAACTTCTGTTAAGAGCATAAAAACTGAAAATGCAGTAAAGTGCTGAAAACAGCAGACATTCATGAAAACATCATGAATGTTTAATCTGTTGGATTAACTGTCCTGAGCCACTTTTCAAAAAATCCACTTTTGGTCTCTTCCCAGCCTGAAACTTTTTTTAAGAGCATAAAAAGTGAAAATGCACCTCTGGGCAGTAAAGTGCTGAAAACAGCAGATATACATGAAAACATCATGAAACTGTTGGATTAAGTGTCCTGAGCCACTTTTCAAAAAATCCACTTTTGGTCTCTTCCCAGCCTGAAACTTCTGTTAAGAGCATAAAAAGTGAAAATGCACCTCTAGGCAGTAAAGTGCTGAAAACAGCAGATAGTCATGAAAACATCATGAAACTGTGAAAAAATTGTCCTGAGCCACTTTTTTGAAGAAAATCTTTGAAACTATGTTTACAGTCACAAGATCCACTTTTGGCCTTTTTCCCATCCTGAAACTTCATTTAAGGGCATAAAAAGTGAAAATGCAGTAAAGTGCTGAAAACAGCAGATATTCATGAAAACATCATGAAACTGTTAAATTAACTGTCCTGAGCCACTTTTCTGAAGAACATCTCTGAAACTATGTTTACTTTCAAATAATTCACTTTTGGCCTCTTCCCAGCCTGAAACTTCTGTTAAGAGCATAAAAAGTGAAAATGCACCTCTGGGCAGTAAAGTGCTGAAAACAGCAGATATACATGAAATCATCATGAAACTGTTGGATTAACTGTCCTGAGCCACTTTTCAAAAAATCCACTTTTGGTCTCTTCCCAGCCCGAAACTTCTTTTAAGAGCATAAAAAGTGAAAATGCAGTAAAGTGCTGAAAACATCATGACACTGTTACATTAACTGTCCTGAGCCACTTTTCTGAAGAACATCTCTGAAACTATGTTTACTTTCAAATAATTCACTTTTGGCCTCTTCCCAGCGCGAAACTTCTGTTAAGAGCATAAAAAGTGAAAATGCAGTAAAGTGCTGAAAACAGCAGACAATCATGAAATCATCATGCAACTGTTGGAATAACTGTCCTGAGCCACTTTTCAAAAAATCCACTTTTGGCCTCTTCCCAGCCTGAAACTTCTTTTAAGAGCATAAAAAGTGAAAATGCATTAAAGTGCTGAAAACAGCAGACATTCATGAAAACATCATGAATGTTTAATCTGTTGGATTAACTGTCCTGAGCCACTTTTCAAAAAATCCACTTTTGGTCTCTTCCCAGCCTGAAACTTTTTTTAAGAGCATAAAAAGTGAAAATGCACCTCTGGGCAGTAAAGTGCTGAAAACAGCAGATATACATGAAATCATCATGAAACTGTTGGATTAACTGTCCTGAGCCACTTTTCAATAAATCCACTTTTGGTCTCTTCCCAGCCTGAAACTTCTTTTAAGAGCATAAAAATTGAAAATGCACCTCTAGGCAGTAAAGTGCTGAAAACAGCAGATAGTCATGAAAACATCATGAAACTGTGAAAAAACTGTCCTGAGCCACTTTTTTGAAGAAAATCTTTGAAACTATGTTTACAGTCACAAGATCCACTTTTGGCCTTTTTCCCATCTTGAAACTTCTTTTAAGGGCATAAAAAGTGAAAATGCAGTAAAGTGCTGAAAACAGCAGACAATCATGAAATCATCATGCAACTGTTGGAATAACTGTCCTGAGCCACTTTTCAAAAAATCCACTTTTGGCCTCTTCCCAGCCTGAAACTTCTTTTAAGAGCATAAAAAGTGAAAATGCATTAAAGTGCTGAAAACAGCAGACATTCATGAAAACATCATGAAACTGTTGGATTAAGTGTCCTGAGCCACGTTTCAAAAAATCCACTTTTGGTCTCTTCCCAGCCTGAAACTTCTGTTAAGAGCATAAAAAGTGAAAATGCACCTCTCTGCAGTAAAGTGCTGAAAACAGCAGACATTCATGAAAACATCATGAAACTGTTGGATTAACTGTCCTGAGCCACTTTTCTGAAGAACATCTCTGAAACTATGTTTACTTTCAAATAATTCACTTTTGGCCTCTTCCCAGCCCGAAACTTCTGTTAAGAGCATAAAGAGTGAAAATGCAGTAAAGTGCTGAAAACAGCAGATATTCATGAAAACATCATGAAACTGTTGGATTAACTGTCCTGAGCCACTTTTCAAAAAATCCACTTTTGGTCTCTTCCCAGCCTGAAACTTCTGTTAAGAGCATAAAAAGTGAAAATGCACCTCTCTGCAGTAAAGTGCTGAAAACAGCAGACATTCATGAAAACATCATGAAACTGTTGGATTAACTGTCCTGAGCCACTTTTCTGAAGAACATCTCTGAAACTATGTTTACTTTCAAATAATTCACTTTTGGCCTCTTCCCAGCCCGAAACTTCTGTTAAGAGCATAAAAAGTGAAAATGCAGTAAAGTGCTGAAAACAGCAGATAGTCATGAAAACATCATGAATGTTTAATCTGTTGGATTAACTGTCCTGAGCCACTTTTCAAAAAATCCACTTTTGGTCTCTTCCCAGCCTGAAACTTTTTTTAAGAGCATAAAAAGTGAAAATGCACCTCTGGGCAGTAAAGTGCTGAAAACAGCAGATATACATGAAATCATCATGAAACTGTTGGATTAACTGCCCTGAGCCACTTTTCAAAAAATCCACTTTTGGTCTCTTCCCAGCCTGAAACTTCTTTTAAGAGCATAAAAAGTGAAAATGCACCTCTAGGCAGTAAAGTGCTGAAAACAGCAGATAGTCATGAAAACATCATGAAACTGTGAAAAAACTGTCCTGAGCCACTTTTTTGAAGAAAATCTTTGAAACTATGTTTACAGTCACAAGATCCACTTTTGGCCTCTTCCCAGCCTGAAACTTCTTTTCAGAGCATAAAAAGTGAAAATGCAGTAAAGTGCTGAAAACAGCAGACATTCATGAAAACATCATGAATGTTTAATCTGTTGGATTAACTGTGCTGAGCCACTTTTCAAAAAATCCACTTTTGGTCTCTTCCCAGCCTGAAACTTTTTTTAAGAGCATAAAAAGTGAAAATGCACCTCTGGGCAGTAAAGTGCTGAAAACAGCAGATATACATGAAATCATCATGAAACTGTTGGATTAACTGTCCTGAGCCACTTTTCAAAAAATCCACTTTTGGTCTCTTCCCAGCCTGAAACTTCTGTTAAGAGCATAAAAAGTGAAAATGCACCTCTCTGCAGTAAAGTGCTGAAAACAGCAGACATTCATGAAAACATCATGAAACTGTTGGATTAACTGTCCTGAGCCACTTTTCTGAAGAACATCTCTGAAACTATGTTTACTTTCAAATAATTCACTTTTGGCCTCTTCCCAGCCCGAAACTTCTGTTAAGAGCATAAAAAGTGAAAATGCAGTAAAGTGCTGAAAACAGCAGACATTCATGAAAACATCATGAATGTTTAATCTGTTGGATTAACTGTCCTGAGCCACTTTTCAAAAAATCCACTTTTGGTCTCTTCCCAGCCTGAAACTTTTTTTAAGAGCATAAAAAGTGAAAATGCACCTCTGGGCAGTAAAGTGCTGAAAACAGCAGATATACATGAAATCATCATGAAACTGTTGGATTAACTGTCCTGAGCCACTTTTCAAAAAATCCACTTTTGGTCTCTTCCCAGCCTGAAACTTCTTTTAAGAGCATAAAAAGTGAAAATGCACCTCTAGGCAGTAAAGTGCTGAAAACAGCAGATAGTCATGAAAACATCATGAAACTGTGAAAAAACTGTCCTGAGCCACTTTTTTGAAGAAAATCTTTGAAACTATGTTTACAGTCACAAGATCCACTTTTGGCATTTTTCCCATACTGAAACTTCATTTAAGGGCATAAAAAGTGAAAATGCAGTAAAGTGCTGAAAACAGCAGATATTCATGAAAACATCATGAAACTGTTAAATTAACTGTCCTGAGCCACTTTTCTGAAGAACATCTCTGAAACTATGTTTACTTTCAAATAATTCACTTTTGGCCTCTTCCCAGCCTGAAACTTCTGTTAAGAGCATAAAAAGTGAAAATGCACCTCTGGGCAGTAAAGTGCTGAAAACAGCAGATATACATGAAATCATCATGAAACTGTTGGATTAACTGTCCTGAGCCACTTTTCAAAAAATCCACTTTTGGTCTCTTCCCAGCCCGAAACTTCTTTTAAGAGCATAAAAAGTGAAAATGCAGTAAAGTGCTGAAAACAGCAGACAATCATGAAATCATCATGCAACTGTTGGAATAACTGTCCTGAGCCACTTTTCAAAAAATCCATTTTTGGCCTCTTCCCAGCCTGAAACTTCTTTTAAGAGCATAAAAAGTGAAAATGCATTAAAGTGCTGAAAACAGCAGACATTCATGAAAACATCATGAAACTGTTGGATTAAGTGTCCTGAGCCACTTTTCAAAAAATCCACTTTTGGTCTCTTCCCAGCCTGAAACTTCTGTTAAGAGCATAAAAAGTGAAAATGCACCTCTCTGCAGTAAAGTGCTGAAAACAGCAGACATTCATGAAAACATCATGAAACTGTTGGATTAACTGTCCTGAGCCACTTTTCTGAAGAACATCTCTGAAACTATGTTTACTTTCAAATAATTCACTTTTGGCCTCTTCCCAGCCCGAAACTTCTGTTAAGAGCATAAAAAGTGAAAATGCAGTAAAGTGCTGAAAACAGCAGACATTCATGAAAACATCATGAATGTTTAATCTGTTGGATTAACTGTCCTGAGCCACTTTTCAAAAAATCCACTTTTGGTCTCTTCCCAGCCTGAAACTTTTTTTAAGAGCATAAAAAGTGAAAATGCACCTCTGGGCAGTAAAGTGCTGAAAACAGCAGATATACATGAAATCATCATGAAACTGTTGGATTAACTGTCCTGAGCCACTTTTCAAAAAATCCACTTTTGGTCTCTTCCCAGCCTGAAACTTCTTTTAAGGGCATAAAAAGTGAAAATGCACCTCTAGGCAGTAAAGTGCTGAAAACAGCAGATAGTCATGAAAACATCATGAAACTGTGAAAAAACTGTCCTGAGCCACTTTTTTGAAGAAAATCTTTGAAACTATGTTTACAGTCACAAGATCCACTTTTGGCATTTTTCCCATCCTGAAACTTCATTTAAGGGCATAAAAAGTGAAAATGCAGTAAAGTGCTGAAAACAGCAGATATTCATGAAAACATCATGAAACTGTTAAATTAACTGTCCTGAGCCACTTTTCTGAAGAACATCTCTGAAACTATGTTTACTTTCAAATAATTCACTTTTGGCCTCTTCCCAGCCTGAAACTTCTGTTAAGAGCATAAAAAGTGAAAATGCACCTCTGGGCAGTAAAGTGCTGAAAACAGCAGATATACATGAAATCATCATGAAACTGTTGGATTAACTGTCCTGAGCCACTTTTCAAAAAATCCACTTTTGGTCTCTTCCCAGCCCGAAACTTCTTTTAAGAGCATAACAAGTGAAAATGCAGTAAAGTGCTGAAAACATCATGACACTGATACATTAACTGTCCTGAGCCACTTTTCTGAAGAACATCTCTGAAACTATGTTTACTTTCAAATAATTCACTTTTGGCCTCTTCCCAGCGCGAAACTTCTGTTAAGAGCATAAAAAGTGAAAATGCAGTAAAGTGCTGAAAACAGCAGACAATCATGAAATCATCATGCAACTGTTGGAATAACTGTCCTGAGCCACTTTTCAAAAAATCCATTTTTGGCCTCTTCCCAGCCTGAAACTTCTTTTAAGAGCATAAAAAGTGAAAATGCATTAAAGTGCTGAAAACAGCAGACATTCATGAAAACATCATGAAACTGTTGGATTAACTGTCCTGAGCCACTTTTCTGAAGAACATCTCTGAAACTATGTTTACTTTCAAATAATTCACTTTTGGCCTCTTCCCAGCCCGAAACTTCTGTTAAGAGCATAAAAAGTGAAAATGCAGTAAAGTGCTGAAAACAGCAGACATTCATGAAAACATCATGAATGTTTAATCTGTTGGATTAACTGTCCTGAGCCACTTTTCAAAAAATCCACTTTTGGCCTCTTCCCAGCCCGAAACTTCTGTTAAGAGCATAAAAAGTGAAAATGCAGTAAAGTGCTGAAAACAGCAGACATTCATGAAAACATCATGAATGTTTAATCTGTTGGATTAACTGTCCTGAGCCACTTTTCAAAAAATCCACTTTTGGTCTCTTCCCAGCCTGAAACTTTTTTTAAGAGCATAAAAAGTGAAAATGCACCTCTGGGCAGTAAAGTGCTGAAAACAGCAGATATACATGAAATCATCATGAAACTGTTGGATTAACTGTCCTGAGCCACTTTTCAAAAAATCCACTTTTGGTCTCTTCCCAGCCTGAAACTTCTTTTAAGAGCATAAAAAGTGAAAATGCACCTCTAGGCAGTAAAGTGCTGAAAACAGCAGATAGTCATGAAAACATCATGAAACTGTGAAAAAACTGTCCTGAGCCACTTTTTTGAAGAAAATCTTTGAAACTATGTTTACAGTCACAAGATCCACTTTTGGCCTTTTTCCCATCCTGAAACTTCATTTAAGGGCATAAAAAGTGAAAATGCAGTAAAGTGCTGAAAACAGCAGATATTCATGAAAACATCATGAAACTGTTAAATTAACTGTCCTGAGCCACTTTTCTGAAGAACATCTCTGAAACTACGTTTACTTTCAAATAATTCACTTTTGGCCTCTTCCCAGCCTGAAACTTCTGTTAAGAGCATAAAAAGTGAAAATGCACCTCTGGGCAGTAAAGTGCTGAAAACAGCAGATATACATGAAATCATCATGAAACTGTTGGATTAACTGTCCTGAGCCACTTTTCAAAAAATCCACTTTTGGTCTCTTCCCAGCCCGAAACTTCTTTTAAGAGCATAAAAAGTGAAAATGCATTAAAGTGCTGAAAACAGCAGACATTCATGAAAACATCATGAAACTGTTGGATTAAGTGTCCTGAGCCACTTTTCAAAAAATCCACTTTTGGTCTCTTCCCAGCCTGAAACTTCTGTTAAGAGCATAAAAAGTGAAAATGCACCCCTCTGCAGTAAAGTGCTGAAAACAGCAGACATTCATGAAAACATCATGAAACTGTTGGATTAACTGTCCTGAGCCACTTTTCTGAAGAACATCTCTGAAACTATGTTTACTTTCAAATAATTCACTTTTGGCCTCTTCCCAGCCCGAAACTTCTGTTAAGAGCATAAAAAGTGAAAATGCAGTAAAGTGCTGAAAACAGCAGACATTCATGAAAACATCATGAATGTTTAATCTGTTGGATTAACTGTCCTGAGCCACTTTTCAAAAAATCCACTTTTGGTCTCTTCCCAGCCTGAAACTTTTTTTAAGAGCATAAAAAGTGAAAATGCACCTCTGGGCAGTAAAGTGCTGAAAACAGCAGATATACATGAAATCATCATGAAACTGTTGGATTAACTGTCCTGAGCCACTTTTCAAAAAATCCACTTTTGGTCTCTTCCCAGCCTGAAACTTCTTTTAAGAGCATAAAAAGTGAAAATGCACCTCTAGGCAGTAAAGTGCTGAAAACAGCAGATAGTCATGAAAACATCATGAAAGTGTGAAAAAACTGTCCTGAGCCACTTTTTTGAAGAAGATCTTTGAAACTATGTTTACAGTCACAAGATCCACTTTTGGCCTTTTTCCCATCCTGAAACTTCATTTAAGGGCATAAAAAGTGAAAATGCAGTAAAGTGCTGAAAACAGCAGATATTCATGAAAACATCATGAAACTGTTAAATTAACTGTCCTGAGCCACTTTTCTGAAGAACATCTCTGAAACTATGTTTACTTTCAAATAATTCACTTTTGGCCTCTTCCCAGCCTGAAACTTCTGTTAAGAGCATAAAAAGTGAAAATGCACCTCTGGGCAGTAAAGTGCTGAAAACAGCAGATATACATGAAATCATCATGAAACTGTTGGATTAACTGTCCTGAGCCACTTTTCAAAAAATCCACTTTTGGTCTCTTCCCAGCCCGAAACTTCTTTTAAGAGCATAAAAAGTGAAAATGCAGTAAAGTGCTGAAAACATCATGACACTGTTACATTAACTGTCCTGAGCCACTTTTCTGAAGAACATCTCTGAAACTATGTTTACTTTCAAATAATTCACTTTTGGCCTCTTCCCAGCGCGAAACTTCTGTTAAGAGCATAAAAAGTGAAAACGCAGTAAAGTGCTGAAAACAGCAGACAATCATGAAATCATCATGCAACTGTTGGAATAACTGTCCTGAGCCACTTTTCAAAAAATCCACTTTTGGCCTCTTCCCAGCCTGAAACTTCTTTTAAGAGCATAAAAAGTGAAAATGCATTAAAGTGCTGAAAACAGCAGACATTCATGAAAACATCATGAATGTTTAATCTGTTGGATTAACTGTCCTGAGCCACTTTTCAAAAAATCCACTTTTGGTCTCTTCCCAGCCTGAAACTTTTTTTAAGAGCATAAAAAGTGAAAATGCACCTCTGGGCAGTAAAGTGCTGAAAACAGCAGATATACATGAAATCATCATGAAACTGTTGGATTAACTGTCCTGAGCCACTTTTCAAAAAATCCACTTTTGGTCTCTTCCCAGCCTGAAACTTCTTTTAAGAGCATAAAAATTGAAAATGCACCTCTAGGCAGTAAAGTGCTGAAAACAGCAGATAGTCATGAAAACATCATGAAACTGTGAAAAAACTGTCCTGAGCCACTTTTTTGAAGAAAATCTTTGAAACTATGTTTACAGTCACAAGATCCACTTTTGGCCTTTTTCCCATCTTGAAACTTCTTTTAAGGGCATAAAAAGTGAAAATGCAGTCAAGTGCTGAAAACAGCAGACAATCATGAAATCATCATGCAACTGTTGGAATAACTGTCCTGAGCCACTTTTCAAAAAATCCACTTTTGGCCTCTTCCCAGCCTGAAACTTCTTTTAAGAGCATAAAAAGTGAAAATGCATTAAAGTGCTGAAAACAGCAGACATTCATGAAAACATCATGAAACTGTTGGATTAAGTGTCCTGAGCCACTTTTCAAAAAATCCACTTTTGGTCTCTTCCCAGCCTGAAACTTCTGTTAAGAGCATAAAAAGTGAAAATGCACCTCTCTGCAGTAAAGTGCTGAAAACAGCAGACATTCATGAAAACATCATGAAACTGTTGGATTAACTGTCCTGAGCCACTTTTCTGAAGAACATCTCTGAAACTATGTTTACTTTCAAATAATTCACTTTTGGCCTCTTCCCAGCCCGAAACTTCTGTTAAGAGCATAAAGAGTGAAAATGCAGTAAAGTGCTGAAAACAGCAGACATTCATGAAAACATCATGAATGTTTAATCTGTTGGATTAACTGTGCTGAGCCACTTTTCAAAAAATCCACTTTTGGTCTCTTCCCAGCCTGAAACTTTTTTTAAGAGCATAAAAAGTGAAAATGCACCTCTGGGCAGTAAAGTGCTGAAAACAGCAGATATACATGAAATCATCATGAAACTGTTGGATTAACTGTCCTGAGCCACTTTTCAAAAAATCCACTTTTGGTCTCTTCCCAGCCTGAAACTTCTGTTAAGAGCATAAAAAGTGAAAATGCACCTCTCTGCAGTAAAGTGCTGAAAACAGCAGACATTCATGAAATCATCATGAAACTGTTGGATTAACTGTCCTGAGCCACTTTTCAAAAAATCCACTTTTGGTCTCTTCCCAGCCTGAAACTTCTTTTAAGAGCATAAAAAGTGAAAATGCACCTCTAGGCAGTAAAGTGCTGAAAACAGCAGATAGTCATGAAAACATCATGAAAGTGTGAAAAAACTGTCCTGAGCCACTTTTTTGAAGAAGATCTTTGAAACTATGTTTACAGTCACAAGATCCACTTTTGGCCTTTTTCCCATCCTGAAACTTCATTTAAGGGCATAAAAAGTGAAAATGCAGTAAAGTGCTGAAAACAGCAGATATTCATGAAAACATCATGAAACTGTTAAATTAACTGTCCTGAGCCACTTTTCTGAAGAACATCTCTGAAACTATGTTTACTTTCAAATAATTCACTTTTGGCCTCTTCCCAGCCTGAAACTTCTGTTAAGAGCATAAAAAGTGAAAATGCACCTCTGGGCAGTAAAGTGCTGAAAACAGCAGATATACATGAAATCATCATGAAACTGTTGGATTAACTGTCCTGAGCCACTTTTCAAAAAATCCACTTTTGGTCTCTTCCCAGCCCGAAACTTCTTTTAAGAGCATAAAAAGTGAAAATGCAGTAAAGTGCTGAAAACATCATGACACTGTTACATTAACTGTCCTGAGCCACTTTTCTGAAGAACATCTCTGAAACTATGTTTACTTTCAAATAATTCACTTTTGGCCTCTTCCCAGCGCGAAACTTCTGTTAAGAGCATAAAAAGTGAAAACGCAGTAAAGTGCTGAAAACAGCAGACAATCATGAAATCATCATGCAACTGTTGGAATAACTGTCCTGAGCCACTTTTCAAAAAATCCACTTTTGGCCTCTTCCCAGCCTGAAACTTCTTTTAAGAGCATAAAAAGTGAAAATGCATTAAAGTGCTGAAAACAGCAGACATTCATGAAAACATCATGAATGTTTAATCTGTTGGATTAACTGTCCTGAGCCACTTTTCAAAAAATCCACTTTTGGTCTCTTCCCAGCCTGAAACTTTTTTTAAGAGCATAAAAAGTGAAAATGCACCTCTGGGCAGTAAAGTGCTGAAAACAGCAGATATACATGAAATCATCATGAAACTGTTGGATTAACTGTCCTGAGCCACTTTTCAAAAAATCCACTTTTGGTCTCTTCCCAGCCTGAAACTTCTTTTAAGAGCATAAAAATTGAAAATGCACCTCTAGGCAGTAAAGTGCTGAAAACAGCAGATAGTCATGAAAACATCATGAAACTGTGAAAAAACTGTCCTGAGCCACTTTTTTGAAGAAAATCTTTGAAACTATGTTTACAGTCACAAGATCCACTTTTGGCCTTTTTCCCATCTTGAAACTTCTTTTAAGGGCATAAAAAGTGAAAATGCAGTAAAGTGCTGAAAACAGCAGACAATCATGAAATCATCATGCAACTGTTGGAATAACTGTCCTGAGCCACTTTTCAAAAAATCCACTTTTGGCCTCTTCCCAGCCTGAAACTTCTTTTAAGAGCATAAAAAGTGAAAATGCATTAAAGTGCTGAAAACAGCAGACATTCATGAAAACATCATGAAACTGTTGGATTAAGTGTCCTGAGCCACTTTTCAAAAAATCCACTTTTGGTCTCTTCCCAGCCTGAAACTTCTGTTAAGAGCATAAAAAGTGAAAATGCACCTCTCTGCAGTAAAGTGCTGAAAACAGCAGACATTCATGAAAACATCATGAAACTGTTGGATTAACTGTCCTGAGCCACTTTTCTGAAGAACATCTCTGAAACTATGTTTACTTTCAAATAATTCACTTTTGGCCTCTTCCCAGCCCGAAACTTCTGTTAACAGCATAAAGAGTGAAAATGCAGTAAAGTGCTGAAAACAGCAGACATTCATGAAAACATCATGAATGTTTAATCTGTTGGATTAACTGTGCTGAGCCACTTTTCAAAAAATCCACTTTTGGTCTCTTCCCAGCCTGAAACTTTTTTTAAGAGCATAAAAAGTGAAAATGCACCTCTGGGCAGTAAAGTGCTGAAAACAGCAGATATACATGAAATCATCATGAAACTGTTGGATTAACTGTCCTGAGCCACTTTTCAAAAAATCCACTTTTGGTCTCTTCCCAGCCTGAAACTTCTGTTAAGAGCATAAAAAGTGAAAATGCACCTCTCTGCAGTAAAGTGCTGAAAACAGCAGACATTCATGAAAACATCATGAAACTGTTGGATTAACTGTCCTGAGCCACTTTTCTGAAGAACATCTCTGAAACTATGTTTACTTTCAAATAATTCACTTTTGGCCTCTTCCCAGCCCGAAACTTCTGTTAAGAGCATAAAAAGTGAAAATGCAGTAAAGTGCTGAAAACAGCAGACATTCATGAAAACATCATGAATGTTTAATCTGTTGGATTAACTGTCCTGAGCCACTTTTCAAAAAATCCACTTTTGGTCTCTTCCCAGCCTGAAACTTTTTTTAAGAGCATAAAAAGTGAAAATGCACCTCTAGGCAGTAAAGTGCTGAAAACAGCAGATAGTCATGAAAACATCATGAAACTGTGAAAAAACTGTCCTGAGCCACTTTTTTGAAGAAAATCTTTGAAACTATGTTTACAGTCACAAGATCCACTTTTGGCCTTTTTCCCATCCTGAAACTTCATTTAAGGGCATAAAAAGTGAAAATGCAGTAAAGTGCTGAAAACAGCAGATATTCATGAAAACATCATGAAACTGTTAAATTAACTGTCCTGAGCCACTTTTCTGAAGAACATCTCTGAAACTATGTTTACTTTCAAATAATTCACTTTTGGCCTCTTCCCAGCCTGAAACTTCTGTTAAGAGCATAAAAAGTGAAAATGCACCTCTGGGCAGTAAAGTGCTGAAAACAGCAGATATACATGAAATCATCATAAAACTGTTGGATTAACTGTCCTGAGCCACTTTTCAAAAAATCCACTTTTGGTCTCTTCCCAGCCCGAAACTTCTTTTAAGAGCATAAAAAGTGAAAATGCAGTAAAGTGCTGAAAACATCATGACACTGTTACATTAACTGTCCTGAGCCACTTTTCTGAAGAACATCTCTGAAACTATGTTTACTTTCAAATAATTCACTTTTGGCCTCTTCCCAGCGCGAAACTTCTGTTAAGAGCATAAAAAGTGAAAATGCAGTAAAGTGCTGAAAACAGCAGACAATCATGAAATCATCATGCAACTGTTGGAATAACTGTCCTGAGCCACTTTTCAGAAAATCCATTTTTGGCCTCTTCCCAGCCTGAAACTTCTTTTAAGAGCATAAAAAGTGAAAATGCATTAAAGTGCTGAAAACAGCAGACATTCATGAAAACATCATGAAACTGTTGGATTAAGTGTCCTGAGCCACTTTTCAAAAAATCCACTTTTGGTCTCTTCCCAGCCTGAAACTTCTGTTAAGAGCATAAAAAGTGAAAATGCACCTCTCTGCAGTAAAGTGCTGAAAACAGCAGACATTCATGAAAACATCATGAAACTGTTGGATTAACTGTCCTGAGCCACTTTTCTGAAGAACATCTCTGAAACTATGTTTACTTTCAAATAATTCACTTTTGGCCTCTTCCCAGCCCGAAACTTCTGTTAAGAGCATAAAGAGTGAAAATGCAGTAAAGTGCTGAAAACAGCAGACATTCATGAAAACATCATGAATGTTTAATCTGTTGGATTAACTGTGCTGAGCCACTTTTCAAAAAATCCACTTTTGGTCTCTTCCCAGCCTGAAACTTTTTTTAAGAGCATAAAAAGTGAAAATGCACCTCTGGGCAGTAAAGTGCTGAAAACAGCAGATATACATGAAATCATCATGAAACTGTTGGATTAACTGTCCTGAGCCACTTTTCAAAAAATCCACTTTTGGTCTCTTCCCAGCCTGAAACTTCTGTTAAGAGCATAAAAAGTGAAAATGCACCTCTCTGCAGTAAAGTGCTGAAAACAGCAGACATTCATGAAAACATCATGAAACTGTTGGATTAACTGTCCTGAGCCACTTTTCTGAAGAACATCTCTGAAACTATGTTTACTTTCAAATAATTCACTTTTGGCCTCTTCCCAGCCCGAAACTTCTGTTAAGAGCATAAAAAGTGAAAATGCAGTAAAGTGCTGAAAACAGCAGACATTCATGAAAACATCATGAATGTTTAATCTGTTGGATTAACTGTCCTGAGCCACTTTTCAAAAAATCCACTTTTGGTCTCTTCCCAGCCTGAAACTTTTTTTAAGAGCATAAAAAGTGAAAATGCACCTCTAGGCAGTAAAGTGCTGAAAACAGCAGATAGTCATGAAAACATCATGAAACTGTGAAAAAACTGTCCTGAGCCACTTTTTTGAAGAAAATCTTTGAAACTATGTTTACAGTCACAAGATCCACTTTTGGCCTTTTTCCCATCCTGAAACTTCATTTAAGGGCATAAAAAGTGAAAATGCAGTAAAGTGCTGAAAACAGCAGATATTCATGAAAACATCATGAAACTGTTAAATTAACTGTCCTGAGCCACTTTTCTGAAGAACATCTCTGAAACTATGTTTACTTTCAAATAATTCACTTTTGGCCTCTTCCCAGCCTGAAACTTCTGTTAAGAGCATAAAAAGTGAAAATGCACCTCTGGGCAGTAAAGTGCTGAAAACAGCAGATATACATGAAATCATCATAAAACTGTTGGATTAACTGTCCTGAGCCACTTTTCAAAAAATCCACTTTTGGTCTCTTCCCAGCCCGAAACTTCTTTTAAGAGCATAAAAAGTGAAAATGCAGTAAAGTGCTGAAAACATCATGACACTGTTACATTAACTGTCCTGAGCCACTTTTCTGAAGAACATCTCTGAAACTATGTTTACTTTCAAATAATTCACTTTTGGCCTCTTCCCAGCGCGAAACTTCTGTTAAGAGCATAAAAAGTGAAAATGCAGTAAAGTGCTGAAAACAGCAGACAATCATGAAATCATCATGCAACTGTTGGAATAACTGTCCTGAGCCACTTTTCAGAAAATCCATTTTTGGCCTCTTCCCAGCCTGAAACTTCTTTTAAGAGCATAAAAAGTGAAAATGCATTAAAGTGCTGAAAACAGCAGACATTCATGAAAACATCATGAAACTGTTGGATTAAGTGTCCTGAGCCACTTTTCAAAAAATCCACTTTTGGTCTCTTCCCAGCCTGAAACTTCTGTTAAGAGCATAAAAAGTGAAAATGCACCTCTCTGCAGTAAAGTGCTGAAAACAGCAGACATTCATGAAAACATTATGAAACTGTTGGATTAACTGTCCTGAGCCACTTTTCTGAAGAACATCTCTGAAACTATGTTTACTTTCAAATAATTCACTTTTGGCCTCTTCCCAGCCCGAAACTTCTGTTAAGAGCATAAAAAGTGAAAATGCAGTAAAGTGCTGAAAACAGCAGACATTCATGAAAACATCATGAATGTTTAATCCGTTGGATTAACTGTCCTGAGCCACTTTTCAAAAAATCCACTTTTGGTCTCTTCCCAGCCTGAAACTTTTTTTAAGAGCATAAAAAGTGAAAATGCACCTCTGGGCAGTAAAGTGCTGAAAACAGCAGATATACATGAAATCATCATGAAACTGTTGGATTAACTGTCCTGAGCCACTTTTCAAAAAATCCACTTTTGGTCTCTTCCCAGCCTGAAACTTCTTTTAAGAGCATAAAAATTGAAAATGCACCTCTAGGCAGTAAAGTGCTGAAAACAGCAGATAGTCATGAAAACATCATGAAACTGTGAAAAAACTGTCCTGAGCCACTTTTTTGAAGAAAATCTTTGAAACTATGTTTACAGTCACAAGATCCACTTTTGGCCTTTTTCCCCATCTTGAAACTTCTTTTAAGGGCATAAAAAGTGAAAATGCAGTAAAGTGCTGAAAACAGCAGACAATCATGAAATCATCATGCAACTGTTGGAATAACTGTCCTGAGCCACTTTTCAAAAAATCCACTTTTGGCCTCTTCCCAGCCTGAAACTTCTTTTAAGAGCATAAAAAGTGAAAATGCATTAAAGTGCTGAAAACAGCAGACATTCATGAAAACATCATGAAACTGTTGGATTAAGTGTCCTGAGCCACTTTTCAAAAAATCCACTTTTGGTCTCTTCCCAGCCTGAAACTTCTGTTAAGAGCATAAAAAGTGAAAATGCACCTCTCTGCAGTAAAGTGCTGAAAACAGCAGACATTCATGAAAACATCATGAAACTGTTGGATTAACTGTCCTGAGCCACTTTTCTGAAGAACATCTCTGAAACTATGTTTACTTTCAAATAATTCACTTTTGGCCTCTTCCCAGCCCGAAACTTCTGTTAAGAGCATAAAAAGTGAAAATGCAGTAAAGTGCTGAAAACAGCAGACATTCATGAAAACATCATGAATGTTTAATCTGTTGGATTAACTGTCCTGAGCCACTTTTCAAAAAATCCACTTTTGGTCTCTTCCCAGCCTGAAACTTTTTTTAAGAGCATAAAAAGTGAAAATGCACCTCTGGGCAGTAAAGTGCTGAAAACAGCAGATATACATGAAATCATCATGAAACTGTTGGAGTAACTGTCCTGAGCCACTTTTCAAAAAATCCACTTTTGGTCTCTTCCCAGCCTGAAACTTCTTTTAAGAGCATAAAAAGTGAAAATGCACCTCTAGGCAGTAAAGTGCTGAAAACAGCAGATAGTCATGAAAACATCATGAAACTGTGAAAAAACTGTCCTGAGCCACTTTTTTGAAGAAAATCTTTGAAACTATGTTTACAGTCACAAGATCCACTTTTGGCCTTTTTCCCATCCTGAAACTTCATTTAAGGGCATAAAAAGTGAAAATGCAGTAAAGTGCTGAAAACAGCAGATATTCATGAAAACATCATGAAACTGTTAAATTAACTGTCCTGAGCCACTTTTCTGAAGAACATCTCTGAAACTATGTTTACTTTCAAATAATTCACTTTTGGCCTCTTCCCAGCCTGAAACTTCTGTTAAGAGCATAAAAAGTGAAAATGCACCTCTGGGCAGTAAAGTGCTGAAAACAGCAGATATACATGAAATCATCATAAAACTGTTGGATTAACTGTCCTGAGCCACTTTTCAAAAAATCCACTTTTGGTCTCTTCCCAGCCCGAAACTTCTTTTAAGAGCATAAAAAGGGAAAATGCAGTAAAGTGCTGAAAACATCATGACACTGTTACATTAACTGTCCTGAGCCACTTTTCTGAAGAACATCTCTGAAACTATGTTTACTTTCAAATAATTCACTTTTGGCCTCTTCCCAGCGCGAAACTTCTGTTAAGAGCATAAAAAGTGAAAATGCAGTAAAGTGCTGAAAACAGCAGACAATCATGAAATCATCATGCAACTGTTGGAATAACTGTCCTGAGCCACTTTTCAGAAAATCCATTTTGGCCTCTTCCCAGCCTGAAACTTCTTTTAAGAGCATAAAAAGTGAAAATGCATTAAAGTGCTGAAAACAGCAGACATTCATGAAAACATCATGAAACTGTTGGATTAAGTGTCCTGAGCCACTTTTCAAAAAATCCACTTTTGGTCTCTTCCCAGCCTGAAACTTCTGTTAAGAGCATAAAAAGTGAAAATGCACCTCTCTGCAGTAAAGTGCTGAAAACAGCAGACATTCATGAAAACATTATGAAACTTTTGGATTAACTGTCCTGATCCACTTTTCTGAAGAACATCTCTGAAACTGTGTTTACTTTCAAATAATTCACTTTTGGCCTCTTCCCAGCCCGAAACTTCTGTTAAGAGCATAAAAAGTGAAAATGCAGTAAAGTGCTGAAAACAGCAGACATTCATGAAAACATCATGAATGTTTAATCCGTTGGATTAACTGTCCTGAGCCACTTTTCAAAAAATCCACTTTTGGTCTCTTCCCAGCCTGAAACTTTTTTTAAGAGCATAAAAAGTGAAAATGCACCTCTGGGCAGTAAGTGCTGAAAACAGCAGATATACATGAAATCATCATGAAACTGTTGGATTAACTGTCCTGAGCCACTTTTCAAAAAATCCACTTTTGGTCTCTTCCCAGCCTGAAACTTCTTTTAAGAGCATAAAAATTGAAAATGCACCTCTAGGCAGTAAAGTGCTGAAAACAGCAGATAGTCATGAAAACATCATGAAACTGTGAAAAAACTGTCCTGAGCCACTTTTTTGAAGAAAATCTTTGAAACTATGTTTACAGTCACAAGATCCACTTTTGGCCTTTTTCCCCATCTTGAAACTTCTTTTAAGGGCATAAAAAGTGAAAATGCAGTAAAGTGCTGAAAGCAGCAGACAATCATGAAATCATCATGCAACTGTTGGAATAACTGTCCTGAGCCACTTTTCAAAAAATCCACTTTTGGCCTCTTCCCAGCCTGAAACTTCTTTTAAGAGCATAAAAAGTGAAAATGCATTAAAGTGCTGAAAACAGCAGACATTCATGAAAACATCATGAAACTGTTGGATTAAGTGTCCTGAGCCACTTTTCAAAAAATCCACTTTTGGTCTCTTCCCAGCCTGAAACTTCTGTTAAGAGCATAAAAAGTGAAAATGCACCTCTCTGCAGTAAAGTGCTGAAAACAGCAGACATTCATGAAAACATCATGAAACTGTTGGATTAACTGTCCTGAGCCACTTTTCTGAAGAACATCTCTGAAACTATGTTTACTTTCAAATAATTCACTTTTGGCCTCTTCCCAACCCGAAACTTCTGTTAAGAGCATAAAAAGTGAAAATGCAGTAAAGTGCTGAAAACAGCAGACATTCATGAAAACATCATGAATGTTTAATCTGTTGGATTAACTGTCCTGAGCCACTTTTCAAAAAATCCACTTTTGGTCTCTTCCCAGCCTGAAACTTTTTTTAAGAGCATAAAAAGTGAAAATGCAACTCTGGGCAGTAAAGTGCTGAAAACAGCAGATATACATGAAATCATCATGAAACTGTTGGAGTAACTGTCCTGAGCCACTTTCAAAAAATCCACTTTTGGTCTCTTCCCAGCCTGAAACTTCTTTTAAGAGCATAAAAATTGAAAATGCACCTCTAGGCAGTAAAGTGCTGAAAACAGCAGATAGTCATGAAAACATCATGAAACTGTGAAAAAACTGTCCTGAGCCACTTTTTTGAAGAAAATCTTTGAAACTATGTTTACAGTCACAAGATCCACTTTTGGCCTTTTTCCCCATCTTGAAACTTCTTTTAAGGGCATAAAAAGTGAAAATGCAGTAAAGTGCTGAAAGCAGCAGACAATCATGAAATCATCATGCAACTGTTGGAATAACTGTCCTGAGCCACTTTTCAAAAAATCCACTTTTGGCCTCTTCCCAGCCTGAAACTTCTTTTAAGAGCATAAAAAGTGAAAATGCATTAAAGTGCTGAAAACAGCAGACATTCATGAAAACATCATGAAACTGTTGGATTAAGTGTCCTGAGCCACTTTTCAAAAAATCCACTTTTGGTCTCTTCCCAGCCTGAAACTTCTGTTAAGAGCATAAAAAGTGAAAATGCACCTCTCTGCAGTAAAGTGCTGAAAACAGCAGACATTCATGAAAACATCATGAAACTGTTGGATTAACTGTCCTGAGCCACTTTTCTGAAGAACATCTCTGAAACTATGTTTACTTTCAAATAATTCACTTTTGGCCTCTTCCCAACCCGAAACTTCTGTTAAGAGCATAAAAAGTGAAAATGCAGTAAAGTGCTGAAAACAGCAGACATTCATGAAAACATCATGAATGTTTAATCTGTTGGATTAACTGTCCTGAGCCACTTTTCAAAAAATCCACTTTTGGTCTCTTCCCAGCCTGAAACTTTTTTTAAGAGCATAAAAAGTGAAAATGCAACTCTGGGCAGTAAAGTGCTGAAAACAGCAGATATACATGAAATCATCATGAAACTGTTGGAGTAACTGTCCTGAGCCACTTTTCAAAAAATCCACTTTTGGTCTCTTCCCAGCCTGAAACTTCTTTTAAGAGCATAAAAAGTGAAAATGCAACTCTAGGCAGTAAAGTGCTGAAAACAGCAGATAGTCATGAAAACATCATGAAACTGTGAAAAAACTGTCCTGAGCCACTTTTTTGAAGAAAATCTTTGAAACTATGTTTACAGTCACAAGATTCACTTTTGGCCTTTTTCCCAACTTGAAACTTCTTTTAAGGGCATAAAAAGTGAAAATGCAGTAAAGTGCTGAAAACAGCAGACAATCATGAAATCATCTTGCAACTGTTGGAATAACTGTCCTGAGCCACTTTTCAAAAAATCCACTTTTGGCCTCTTCCCAGCCTGAAACTTCTTTTAAGAGCATAAAAAGTGAAAATGCATTAAAGTGCTGAAAACAGCAGACATTCATGAAAACATCATGAAACTGTTGGATTAAGTGTCCTGAGCCACTTTTCAAAAAATCCACTTTTGGTCTCTTCCCAGCCTGAAACTTTTTTTAAGAGCATAAAAAGTGAAAATGCACCTCTGGGCAGTAAAGTGCTGAAAACAGCAGATATACATGAAATCATCATGAAACTGTTGGATTAACTGTCCTGAGCCACTTTTCAAAAAATCCACTTTTGGTCTCTTCCCAGCCTGAAACTTCTGTTAAGAGCATAAAAAGTGAAATGCACCTCTCTGCAGTAAAGTGCTGAAAACAGCAGACATTCATGAAAACATCATGAAACTGTTGGATTAACTGTCCTGAGCCACTTTTCTGAAGAACATCTCTGAAACTATGTTTACTTTCAAATAATTCACTTTTGGCCTCTTCCCAGCCCAAAACTTCTGTTAAGAGCATAAAGAGTGAAAATGCAGTAAAGTGCTGAAAACAGCAGACATTCATGAAAACATCATGAATGTTTAATCTGTTGGATTAACTGTGCTGAGCCACTTTTCAAAAAATCCACTTTTGGTCTCTTCCCAGCCTGAAACTTTTTTTAAGAGCATAAAAAGTGAAAATGCACCTCTGGGCAGTAAAGTGCTGAAAACAGCAGATATACATGAAATCATCATGAAACTGTTGGATTAACTGTCCTGAGCCACTTTTCAAAAAAATCCACTTTTGGTCTCTTCCCAGCCTGAAACTTCTGTTAAGAGCATAAAAAGTGAAAATGCACCTCTCTGCAGTAAAGTGCTGAAAACAGCAGACATTCATGAAAACATCATGAAACTGTTGGATTAACTGTCCTGAGCCACTTTTCTGAAGAACATCTCTGAAACTATGTTTACTTTCAAATAATTCACTTTTGGCCTCTTCCCAGCCCGAAACTTCTGTTAAGAGCATAAAAAGTGAAAATGCAGTAAAGTGCTGAAAACAGCAGACAATCATGAAATCATCATGCAACTGTTGGAATAACTGTCCTGAGCCACTTTTCAAAAAATCCACTTTTGGCCTCTTCCCAGCCTGAAACTTCTTTTAAGAGCATAAAAAGTGAAAATGCATTAAAGTGCTGAAAACAGCAGACATTCATGAAAACATCATGAATGTTTAATCTGTTGGATTAACTGTCCTGAGCCACTTTTCAAAAAATCCACTTTTGGTCTCTTCCCAGCCTGAAACTTTTTTTAAGAGCATAAAAAGTGAAAATGCACCTCTGGGCAGTAAAGTGCTGAAAACAGCAGATATACATGAAATCATCATGAAACTGTTGGATTAACTGTCCTGAGCCACTTTTCAAAAAATCCACTTTTGGTCTCTTCCCAGCCTGAAACTTCTTTTAAGAGCATAAAAATTGAAAATGCACCTCTAGGCAGTAAAGTGCTGAAAACAGCAGATAGTCATGAAAACATCATGAAACTGTGAAAAAACTGTCCTGAGCCACTTTTTTGAAGAAAATCTTTGAAACTATGTTTACAGTCACAAGATCCACTTTTGGCCTTTTTCCCATCTTGAAACTTCTTTTAAGGGCATAAAAAGTGAAAATGCAGTAAAGTGCTGAAAACAGCAGACAATCATGAAATCATCATGCAACTGTTGGAATAACTGTCCTGAGCCACTTTTCAAAAAATCCACTTTTGGCCTCTTCCCAGCCTGAAACTTCTTTTAAGAGCATAAAAAGTGAAAATGCATTAAAGTGCTGAAAACAGCAGACATTCATGAAAACATCATGAAACTGTTGGATTAAGTGTCCTGAGCCACTTTTCAAAAAATCCACTTTTGGTCTCTTCCCAGCCTGAAACTTCTGTTAAGAGCATAAAAAGTGAAAATGCACCTCTCTGAAGTAAAGTGCTGAAAACAGCAGACATTCATGAAAACATCATGAAACTGTTGGATTAACTGTCCTGAGCCACTTTTCTGAAGAACATCTCTGAAACTATGTTTACTTTCAAATAATTCACTTTTGGCCTCTTCCCAGCCCGAAACTTCTGTTAAGAGCATAAAGAGTGAAAATGCAGTAAAGTGCTGAAAACAGCAGACATTCATGAAAACATCATGAATGTTTAATCTGTTGGATTAACTGTGCTGAGCCACTTTTCAAAAAATCCACTTTTGGTCTCTTCCCAGCCTGAAACTTTTTTTAAGAGCATAAAAAGTGAAAATGCACCTCTGGGCAGTAAAGTGCTGAAAACAGCAGATATACATGAAATCATCATGAAACTGTTGGATTAACTGTCCTGAGCCACTTTTCAAAAAATCCACTTTTGGTCTCTTCCCAGCCTGAAACTTCTGTTAAGAGCATAAAAAGTGAAAATGCACCTCTCTGCAGTAAAGTGCTGAAAACAGCAGACATTCATGAAAACATCATGAAACTGTTGGATTAACTGTCCTGAGCCACTTTTCTGAAGAACATCTCTGAAACTATGTTTACTTTCAAATAATTCACTTTTGGCCTCTTCCCAGCCCGAAACTTCTGTTAAGAGCATAAAAAGTGAAAATGCAGTAAAGTGCTGAAAACAGCAGACATTCATGAAAACATCATGAATGTTTAATCTGTTGGATTAACTGTCCTGAGCCACTTTTCAAAAAATCCACTTTTGGTCACTTCCCAGCCTGAAACTTTTTTTAAGAGCATAAAAAGTGAAAATGCACCTCTGGGCAGTAAAGTGCTGAAAACAGCAGATATACATGAAATCATCATGAAACTGTTGGATTAACTGTCCTGAGCCACTTTTCAAAAAATCCACTTTTGGTCTCTTCCCAGCCTGAAACTTCTTTTAAGAGCATAAAAAGTGAAAATGCACCTCTAGGCAGTAAAGTGCTGAAAACAGCAGATAGTCATGAAAACATCATGAAACTGTGAAAAAACTGTCCTGAGCCACTTTTTTGAAGAAAATCTTTGAAACTATGTTTACAGTCACAAGATCCACTTTTGGCCTTTTTCCCATCCTGAAACTTCATTTAAGGGCATAAAAAGTGAAAATGCAGTAAAGTGCTGAAAACAGCAGATATTCATGAAAACATCATGAAACTGTTAAATTAACTGTCCTGAGCCACTTTTCTGAAGAACATCTCTGAAACTATGTTTACTTTCAAATAATTCACTTTTGGCCTCTTCCCAGCCTGAAACTTCTGTTAAGAGCATAAAAAGTGAAAATGCACCTCTGGGCAGTAAAGTGCTGAAAACAGCAGATATACATGAAATCATCATAAAACTGTTGGATTAACTGTCCTGAGCCACTTTTCAAAAAATCCACTTTTGGTCTCTTCCCAGCCCGAAACTTCTTTTAAGAGCATAAAAAGTGAAAATGCAGTAAAGTGCTGAAAACATCATGACACTGTTACATTAACTGTCCTGAGCCACTTTTCTGAAGAACATCTCTGAAACTATGTTTACTTTCAAATAATTCACTTTTGGCCTCTTCCCAGCGCGAAACTTCTGTTAAGAGCATAAAAAGTGAAAATGCAGTAAAGTGCTGAAAACAGCAGACAATCATGAAATCATCATGCAACTGTTGGAATAACTGTCCTGAGCCACTTTTCAGAAAATCCATTTTTGGCCTCTTCCCAGCCTGAAACTTCTTTTAAGAGCATAAACAGTGAAAATGCATTAAAGTGCTGAAAACAGCAGACATTCATGAAAACATCATGAAACTGTTGGATTAAGTGTCCTGAGCCACTTTTCAAAAAATCCACTTTTGGTCTCTTCCCAGCCTGAAACTTCTGTTAAGAGCATAAAAAGTGAAAATGCACCTCTCTGCAGTAAAGTGCTGAAAACAGCAGACATTCATGAAAACATCATGAAACTGTTGGATTAACTGTCCTGAGCCACTTTTCTGAAGAACATCTCTGAAACTATGTTTACTTTCAAATAATTCACTTTTGGCCTCTTCCCAGCCCGAAACTTCTGTTAAGAGCATAAAAAGTGAAAATGCAGTAAAGTGCTGAAAACAGCAGACATTCATGAAAACATCATGAAACTGTTGGATTAACTGTCCTGAGCCACTTTCCAAAAAATCCACTTTTGGTCTCTTCCCAGCCTGAAACTTCTTTTAAGAGCATAAAAATTGAAAATGCACCTCTAGGCAGTAAAGTGCTGAAAACAGCAGATAGTCATGAAAACATCATGAAACTGTGAAAAAACTGTCCTGAGCCACTTTTTTGAAGAAAATCTTTGAAACTATGTTTACAGTCACAAGATCCACTTTTGGCCTTTTTCCCCATCTTGAAACTTCTTTTAAGGGCATAAAAAGTGAAAATGCAGTAAAGTGCTGAAAACAGCAGACAATCATGAAATCATCATGCAACTGTTGGAATAACTGTCCTGAGCCACTTTTCAAAAAATCCACTTTTGGCCTCTTCCCAGCCTGAAACTTTTTTTAAGAGCATAAAAAGTGAAAATGCATTAAAGTGCTGAAAACAGCAGACATTCATGAAAACATCATGAAACTGTTGGATTAAGTGTCCTGAGCCACTTTTCAAAAAATCCACTTTTGGTCTCTTCCCAGCCTGAAACTTCTGTTAAGAGCATAAAAAGTGAAAATGCAGTAAAGTGCTGAAAACAGCAGACATTCATGAAAACATCATGAATGTTTAATCTGTTGGATTAACTGTCCTGAGCCACTTTTCAAAAAATCCACTTTTGGTCTCTTCCAGCCTGAAACTTTTTTTAAGAGCATAAAAAGTGAAAATGCACCTCTGGGCAGTAAAGTGCTGAAAACAGCAGATATACATGAAATCATCATGAAACTGTTGGATTAACTGTCCTGAGCCACTTTTCAAAAAATCCACTTTTGGTCTCTTCCCAGCCTGAAACTTCTGTTAAGAGCATAAAAAGTGAAAATGCACCTCTCTGCAGTAAAGTGCTGAAAGCAGCAGACATTCATGAAAACATCATGAAACTGTTGGATTAACTGTCCTGAGCCACTTTTCTGAAGAACATCTCTGAAACTATGTTTACTTTCAAATAATTCACTTTTGGCCTCTTCCCAGCCCGAAACTTCTGTTAAGAGCATAAAGAGTGAAAATGCAGTAAAGTGCTGAAAACAGCAGACATTCATGAAAACATCATGAATGTTTAATCTGTTGGATTAACTGTGCTGAGCCACTTTTCAAAAAATCCACTTTTGGTCTCTTCCCAGCCTGAAACTTTTTTTAAGAGCATAAAAAGTGAAAATGCACCTCTGGGCAGTAAAGTGCTGAAAACAGCAGATATACATGAAATCATCATGAAACTGTTGGATTAACTGTCCTGAGCCACTTTTCAAAAAATCCACTTTTGGTCTCTTCCCAGCCTGAAACTTCTGTTAAGAGCATAAAAAGTGAAAATGCACCTCTCTGCAGTAAAGTGCTGAAAACAGCAGACATTCATGAAAACATCATGAAACTGTTGGATTAACTGTCCTGAGCCACTTTTCTGAAGAACATCTCTGAAACTATGTTTACTTTCAAATAATTCACTTTTGGCCTCTTCCCAGCCCGAAACTTCTGTTAAGAGCATAAAAAGTGAAAATGCAGTAAAGTGCTGAAAACAGCAGACATTCATGAAAACATCATGAATGTTTAATCTGTTGGATTAACTGTCCTGAGCCACTTTTCAAAAAATCCACTTTTGGTCTCTTCCCAGCCTGAAACTTTTTTTAAGAGCATAAAAAGTGAAAATGCACCTCTGGGCAGTAAAGTGCTGAAAACAGCAGATATACATGAAATCATCATGAAACTGTTGGATTAACTGTCCTGAGCCACTTTTCAAAAAATCCACTTTTGGTCTCTTCCCAGCCTGAAACTTCTTTTAAGAGCATAAAAAGTGAAAACGCACCTCTAGGCAGTAAAGTGCTGAAAACAGCAGATAGTCATGAAAACATCATGAAACTGTTAAATTAACTGTCCTGAGCCACTTTTCTGAAGAACATCTCTGAAACTATGTTTACTTTCAAATAATTCACTTTTGGCCTCTTCCAGCCTGAAACTTCTGTTAAGAGCATAAAAAGTGAAAATGCACCTCTGGGCAGTAAAGTGCTGAAAACAGCAGATATACATGAAATCATCATGAAACTGTTGGATTAACTGTCCTGAGCCACTTTTCAAAAAAATCCACTTTTGGTCTCTTCCCAGCCCGAAACTTCTTTTAAGAGCATAAAAAGTGAAAATGCAGTAAAGTGCTGAAAACATCATGACACTGTTACATTAACTGTCCTGAGCCACTTTTCTGAAGAACATCTCTGAAACTATGTTTACTTTCAAATAATTCACTTTTGGCCTCTTCCCAGCGCGAAACTTCTGTTAAGAGCATAAAAAGTGAAAATGCGGTAAAGTGATGAAAACAGCAGACAATCATGAAATCATCATGCAACTGTTGGAATAACTGTCCTGAGCCACTTTTCAAAAAATCCACTTTTGGTCTCTTCCCAGCCTGAAACTTCTGTTAAGAGCATAAAAAGTGAAAATGCACCTCTCTGCAGTAAAGTGCTGAAAACAGCAGACATTCATGAAAACATCATGAAACTGTTGGATTAACTGTCCTGAGCCACTTTTCTGAAGAACATCTCTGAAACTATGTTTACTTTCAAATAATTCACTTTTGGCCTCTTCCCAGCCCGAAACTTCTGTTAAGAGCATAAAAAGTGAAAATGCAGTAAAGTGCTGAAAACAGCAGACATTCATGAAAACATCATGAATGTTTAATCTGTTGGATTAACTGTCCTGAGCCACTTTTCAAAAAATCCACTTTTGGTCTCTTCCCAGCCTGAAACTTTTTTTAAGAGCATAAAAAGTGAAAATGCACCTCTGGGCAGTAAAGTGCTGAAAACAGCAGATATACATGAAATCATCATGAAACTGTTGGATTAACTGTCCTGAGCCACTTTTCAAAAAATCCACTTTTGGTCTCTTCCCAGCCTGAAACTTCTTTTAAGAGCATAAAAAGTGAAAATGCACCTCTAGGCAGTAAAGTGCTGAAAACAGCAGATAGTCATGAAAACATCATGAAACTGTGAAAAAACTGTCCTGAGCCACTTTTTTGAAGAAAATCTTTGAAACTATGTTTACAGTCACAATATCCACTTTTGGCCTCTTCCCAGCCTGAACTTCTTTTCAGAGCATAAAAAGTGAAAATGCAGTAAAGTGCTGAAAACAGCAGACATTCATGAAAACATCATGAAACTCTTGGATTAACTGTCCTGAGCCACTTTTCAAAAAAATCCACTTTTGGTTTCTTCCCAGCCTGAAACTTCTTTTAAGAGCATAAAAAGTGAAAATGCACCTCTGGGCAGTAAAGTGCTGAAAACAGCAGATATTCATGAAATCATCATGACACTGTTACATTAACTGTCCTGAGCCACTTTTCTGAAGAACGTCTCTGAAACTGTTTACTTTCAAATAATTCACTTTTGGCCTCTTCCCAGCGTGAAACTTCTGTTAAGAGCATAAAAAGTGAAAATGCAGTAAAGTGCTGAAAACAGCAGATAGTCATGAAAACATCATGAAACTGTGAAAAAATTGTCCTGAGCCACTTTTTGAAGAAATCTTTAAAACTATGTTTACAGTCACAAGATCCACTTTTGGCCTTTTTCCATCCTGAAACTTCATTTAAGGGCATAAAAAGTGAAAATGCAGTAAAGTGCTGAAAACAGCAGATATTCATGAAAACATCATGAAACTGTTAAATTAACTGTCCTGAGCCACTTTTCAAAAAATCCACTTTTGGTCTCTTCCCAGCCTGAAACTTCTTTTAAGAGCATAAAAAGTGAAAATGCAGTAAAGTGCTGAAAACAGCAGATATTCATGAAAACATCATGAAACTGTTAAATTAACTGTCCTGAGCCACTTTTCTGAAGAACATCTCTGAAACTATGTTTACTTTCAAATAATTCACTTTTGGCCTCTTCCCAGCCTGAAACTTCTGTTAAGAGCATAAAAAGTGAAAATGCACCTCTGGGCAGTAAAGTGCTGAAAACAGCAGACATTCATGAAAACATCATGAAACTCTTGGATTAACTGTCCTGACCCACTTTTCAAAAAATCCACTTTTGGTTTCTTCCCAGCCTGAAACTTCTTTTAAGAGCATAAAAAGTGAAAATGCACCTCTGGGCAGTAAAGTGCTGAAAACAGCAGATATTCATGAAAACATCATGAAACTGTTAAATTAACTGTCCTGAGCCACTTTTCAAAAAATCCACTTTTGGTCTATTCCCAGCCTGAAACTTCTTTTAAGAGCACAAAAATTGAAAATGCAATAAAATGCTGAAAACAGCAGACATTCATGAAAACATCACGAAACTGTTAAATTAACTGTCCTGAGCCACTTTTCTGAAGAACATCTCTGAAACTATGTTTACTTTCAAATAATTCACTTTTGGCCTCTTCCCAGCCTGAAACTTCTGTTAAGAGCATAAAAAGTGAAAATGCACCTCTGGGCAGTAAAGTGCTGAAAACAGCAGATATACATGAAATCATCATGAAACTGTTGGATTAACTGTCCTGAGCCACTTTTCAAAAAATCCACTTTTGGTCTCTTCCCAGCCCGAAACTTCTTTTAAGAGCATAAAAAGTGAAAATGCAGTAAAGTGCTGAAAACATCATGACACTGTTACATTAACTGTCCTGAGCCACTTTTCTGAAGAACATCTCTGAAACTATGTTTACTTTCAAATAATTCACTTTTGGCCTCTTCCCAGCGCGAAACTTCTGTTAAGAGCATAAAAAGTGAAAATGCAGTAAAGTGCTGAAAACAGCAGACAATCATGAAATCATCATGCAACTGTTGGAATAACTGTCCTGAGCCACTTTTCAAAAAATCCACTTTTGGCCTCTTCCCAGCCTGAAACTTCTTTTAAGAGCATAAAAAGTGAAAATGCATTAAAGTCCTGAAAACAGCAGACATTCATGAAAACATCATGAAACTGTTGGATTAAGTGTCCTGAGCCACTTTTCAAAAAATCCACTTTTGGTCTCTTCCCAGCCTGAAACTTCTGTTAAGAGCATAAAAAGTGAAAATGCACCTCTCTGCAGTAAAGTGCTGAAAACAGCAGACATTCATGAAAACATCATGAAACTGTTGGATTAACTGTCCTGAGCCACTTTTCTGAAGAACATCTCTGAAACTATGTTTACTTTCAAATAATTCACTTTTGGCCTCTTCCCAGCCCGAAACTTCTGTTAAGAGCATAAAAAGTGAAAATGCAGTAAAGTGCTGAAAACAGCAGACATTCATGAAAACATCATGAATGTTTAATCTGTTGGATTAACTGTCCTGAGCCACTTTTCAAAAAATCCACTTTTGGTCTCTTCCCAGCCTGAAACTTTTTTTAAGAGCATAAAAAGTGAAAATGCACCTCTGGGCAGTAAAGTGCTGAAAACAGCAGATATACATGAAATCATCATGAAACTGTTGGAATAACTGTCCTGAGCCACTTTTCAAAAAATCCACTTTTGGTCTCTTCCCAGCCTGAAACTTCTTTTAAGAGCATAAAAAGTGAAAATGCACCTCTAGGCAGTAAAGTGCTGAAAACAGCAGATAGTCATGAAAACATCATGAAACTGTGAAAAAATTGTCCTGAGCCACTTTTTTGAAGAAAATCTTTGAAACTATGTTTACAGTCACAAGATCCACTTTTGGCCTTTTTCCCATCCTGAAACTTCATTTAAGGGCATAAAAAGTGAAAATGCAGTAAAGTGCTGAAAACAGCAGATATTCATGAAAACATCATGAAACTGTTAAATTAACTGTCCTGAGCCACTTTTCTGAAGAACATCTCTGAAACTATGTTTACTTTCAAATAATTCACTTTTGGCCTCTTCCCAGCCTGAAACTTCTGTTAAGAGCATAAAAAGTGAAAATGCACCTCTGGGCAGTAAAGTGCTGAAAACAGCAGATATACATGAAATCATCATGAAACTGTTGGATTAACTGTCCTGAGCCACTTTTCAAAAAATCCACTTTTGGTCTCTTCCCAGCCCGAAACTTCTTTTAAGAGCATAAAAAGTGAAAATGCAGTAAAGTGCTGAAAACATCATGACACTGTTACATTAACTGTCCTGAGCCACTTTTCTGAAGAACATCTCTGAAACTATGTTTACTTTCAAATAATTCACTTTTGGCCTCTTCCCAGCGCGAAACTTCTGTTAAGAGCATAAAAAGTGAAAATGCAGTAAAGTGCTGAAAACAGCAGACAATCATGAAATCATCATGCAACTGTTGGAATAACTGTCCTGAGCCACTTTTCAAAAAATCCACTTTTGGCCTCTTCCCAGCCTGAAACTTCTTTTAAGAGCATAAAAAGTGAAAATGCATTAAAGTGCTGAAAACAGCAGACATTCATGAAAACATCATGAAACTGTTGGATTAAGTGTCCTGAGCCACTTTTCAAAAAATCCACTTTTGGTCTCTTCCCAGCCTGAAACTTCTGTTAAGAGCATAAAAAGTGAAAATGCACCCCTCTGCAGTAAAGTGCTGAAAACAGCAGACATTCATGAAAACATCATGAAACTGTTGGATTAACTGTCCTGAGCCACTTTTCTGAAGAACATCTCTGAAACTATGTTTACTTTCAAATAATTCACTTTTGGCCTCTTCCCAGCCCGAAACTTCTGTTAAGAGCATAAAAAGTGAAAATGCAGTAAAGTGCTGAAAACAGCAGACATTCATGAAAACATCATGAATGTTTAATCTGTTGGATTAACTGTCCTGAGCCACTTTTCAAAAAATCCACTTTTGGTCTCTTCCCAGCCTGAAACTTTTTTTAAGAGCATAAAAAGTGAAAATGCACCTCTGGGCAGTAAAGTGCTGAAAACAGCAGATATACATGAAATCATCATGAAACTGTTGGATTAACTGTCCTGAGCCACTTTTCAAAAAATCCACTTTTGGTCTCTTCCCAGCCTGAAACTTCTTTTAAGAGCATAAAAAGTGAAAATGCACCTCTAGGCAGTAAAGTGCTGAAAACAGCAGATAGTCATGAAAACATCATGAAACTGTGAAAAAACTGTCCTGAGCCACTTTTTTGAAGAAAATCTTTGAAACTATGTTTACAGTCACAAGATCCACTTTTGGCCTTTTTCCCATCCTGAAACTTCATTTAAGGGCATAAAAAGTGAAAATGCAGTAAAGTGCTGAAAACAGCAGATATTCATGAAAACATCATGAAACTGTTAAATTAACTGTCCTGAGCCACTTTTCTGAAGAACATCTCTGAAACTATGTTTACTTTCAAATAATTCACTTTTGGCCTCTTCCCAGCCTGAAACTTCTGTTAAGAGCATAAAAAGTGAAAATGCACCTCTGGGCAGTAAAGTGCTGAAAACAGCAGATATACATGAAATCATCATGAAACTGTTGGATTAACTGTCCTGAGCCACTTTTCAAAAAATCCACTTTTGGTCTCTTCCCAGCCCGAAACTTCTTTTAAGAGCATAAAAAGTCAAAATGCAGTAAAGTGCTGAAAACATCATGACACTGTTACATTAACTGTCCTGAGCCACTTTTCTGAAGAACATCTCTGAAACTATGTTTACTTTCAAATAATTCACTTTTGGCCTCTTCCCAGCGCGAAACTTCTGTTAAGAGCATAAAAAGTGAAAATGCAGTAAAGTGCTGAAAACAGCAGACAATCATGAAATCATCATGCAACTGTTGGAATAACTGTCCTGAGCCACTTTTCAAAAAATCCATTTTTGGCCTCTTCCCAGCCTGAAACTTCTTTTAAGAGCATAAAAAGTGAAAATGCATTAAAGTGCTGGAAACAGCAGACATTCATGAAAACATCATGAAACTGTTGGATTAAGTGTCCTGAGCCACTTTTCAAAAAATCCACTTTTGTTCTCTTCCCAGCCTGAAACTTCTGTTAAGAGCATAAAAAGTGAAAATGCACCTCTCTGCAGTAAAGTGCTGAAAACAGCAGACATTCATGAAAACATCATGAAACTGTTGGATTAACTGTCCTGAGCCACTTTTTTGAAGAAAATCTTTGAAACTATGTTTACAGTCACAAGATCCACTTTTGGCCTTTTTCCCATCCTGAAACTTCATTTAAGGGCATAAAAAGTGAAAATGCAGTAAAGTGCTGAAACAGCAGATATTCATGAAAACATCATGAAACTGTTAAATTAACTGTCCTGAGCCACTTTTCTGAAGAACATCTCTGAAACTATGTTTACTTTCAAATAATTCACTTTTGGCCTCTTCCCAGCCTGAAACTTCTGTTAAGAGCATAAAAAGTGAAAATGCACCTCTGGGCAGTAAAGTGCTGAAAACAGCAGATATACATGAAATCATCATGAAACTGTTGGATTAACTGTCCTGAGCCACTTTTCAAAAAATCCACTTTTGGTCTCTTCCCAGCCCGAAACTTCTTTTAAGAGCATAAAAAGTGAAAATGCAGTAAAGCGCTGAAAACATCATGACACTGTTACATTAACTGTCCTGAGCCACTTTTCTGAAGAACATCTCTGAAACTATGTTTACTTTCAAATAATTCACTTTTGGCCTCTTCCCAGCGTGAAACTTCTGTTAAGAAGTGAAAATGCAGTAAAGTGCTGAAAACAGCAGATAGTCATGAAAACATCATGAAACTGTGAAAAAATTGTCCTGAGCCACTTTTTGAAGAAAATCTTTAAAACTATGTTTACAGTCACAAGATCCACTTTTGGCCTTTTTCCCATCCTGAAACTTCATTTAAGGGCATAAAAAGTGAAAATGCACCTCTGGGCAGTAAAGTGCTGAAAACAGCAGATATTCATGAAATCATCATGACACTGTTACATTAACTGTCCTGAGCCACTTTTCTGAAGAACGTCTCTGAAACTGTTTACTTTCAAATAATTCACTTTTGGCCTCTTCCCAGCGTGAAACTTCTGTTAAGAGCATAAAAAGTGAAAATGCAGTAAAGTGCTGAAAACAGCAGATAGTCATGAAAACATCATGAAACTGTGAAAAAATTGTCCTGAGCCACTTTTTGAAGAAAATCTTTAAAACTATGTTTACAGTCACAAGATCCACTTTTGGCCTTTTTCCCATCCTGAAACTTCATTTAAGGGCATAAAAAGTGAAAATGCAGTAAAGTGCTGGAAAACAGCAGATATTCATGAAAACATCATGAAACTGTTAAATTAACTGTCCTGAGCCACTTTTCAAAAAATCCACTTTTGGTCTCTTCCCAGCCTGAAACTTCTTTTAAGAGCATAAAAAGTGAAAATGCAGTAAAGTGCTGAAAACAGCAGATATTCATGAAAACATCATGAAACTGTTAAATTAACTGTCCTGAGCCACTTTTCTGAAGAACATCTCTGAAACTATGTTTACTTTCAAATAATTCACTTTTGGCCTCTTCCCAGCCTGAAACTTCTGTTAAGAGCATAAAAAGTGAAAATGCACCTCTGGGCAGTAAAGTGCTGAAAACAGCAGACATTCATGAAAACATCATGAAACTCTTGATTAACTGTCCTGAGCCACTTTTCAAAAAATCCACTTTTGGTTTCTTCCCAGCCTGAAACTTCTTTTAAGAGCATAAAAAGTGAAAATGCACCTCTGGGCAGTAAAGTGCTGAAAACAGCAGATATTCATGAAATCATCATGACACTGTTGCATTAACTGTCCTGAGCCAGTTTTCTGAAGAACGTCTCTGAAACTGTTTACTTTCAAATAATTCACTTTTGGCCTCTTCCCAGCGTGAAACTTCTGTTAAGAGCATAAAAGTGAAAATGCAGTAAAGTGCTGAAAACAGCAGATAGTCATGAAAACATCATGAAACTGTTAAATTAACTGTCCTGAGCCACTTTTTGAAGAAAATCTTTGAAACTATGTTTACAGTCACAAGATCCACTTTTGGCCTTTTTCCCATCCTGAAACTTCATTTAAGGGTATAAAAAGTGAAAATGCAGTAAAGTGCTGAAAACAGCAGATATTCATGAAAACATCATGAAACTGTTAAATTAACTGTCCTGAGCCACTTTTCAAAAAATCCACTTTTGGTCTATTCCCAGCCTGAAACTTCTTTTAAGAGCACAAAAATTGAAAATGCAATAAAATGCTGAAAACAGCAGACATTCATGAAAACATCACGAAACTGTTAAATTAACTGTCCTGAGCCACTTTTCTGAAGAACATCTCTGAAACTATGTTTACTTTCAAATAATTCACTTTTGGCCTCTTCCCAGCCTGAAACTTCTGTTAAGAGCATAAAAAGTGAAAATGCACCTCTGGGCAGTAAAGTGCTGAAAACAGCAGATATACATGAAATCATCATGAAACTGTTGATTAACTGTCCTGAGCCACTTTTCAAAAAATCCACTTTTGGTCTCTTCCCAGCCCGAAACTTCTTTTAAGAGCATAAAAAGTGAAAATGCAGTAAAGTGCTGAAAACATCATGACACTGTACATTAACTGTCCTGAGCCACTTTTCTGAAGAACATCTCTGAAACTATGTTTACTTTCAAATAATTCACTTTTGGCCTCTTCCCAGCGCGAAACTTCTGTTAAGAGCATAAAAAGTGAAAATGCAGTAAAGTGCTGAAAACAGCAGACAATCATGAAATCATCATGCAACTGTTGGAATAACTGTCCTGAGCACTTTTCAAAAAATCCACTTTTGGCCTCTTCCCAGCCTGAACTTCTTTTAAGAGCATAAAAAGTGAAAATGCATTAAAGTCCTGAAAACAGCAGACATTCATGAAAACATCATGAAACTGTTGGATTAAGTGTCCTGAGCCACTTTTCAAAAAATCCACTTTTGGTCTCTTCCCAGCCTGAAACTTCTGTTAAGAGCATAAAAGTGAAAATGCACCTCTCTGCAGTAAAGTGCTGAAAACAGCAGACATTCATGAAAACATCATGAAACTGTTGGATTAACTGTCCTGAGCCACTTTTCTGAAGAACATCTCTGAAACTATGTTTACTTTCAAATAATTCACTTTTGGCCTCTTCCAGCGCGAAACTTCTGTTAAGAGCATAAAAAGTGAAAATGCAGTAAAGTGCTGAAAACAGCAGACATTCATGAAAACATCATGAATGTTTAATCTGTTGGATTAACTGTCCTGAGCCACTTTTCAAAAAATCCACTTTTGGTCTCTTCCCAGCCTGAAACTTTTTTTAAGAGCATAAAAAGTGAAAATGCACCTCTGGCAGTAAAGTGCTGAAAACAGCAGATATACATGAAATCATCATGAAACTGTTGGAATAACTGTCCTGAGCCACTTTTCAAAAAATCCACTTTTGGTCTCTTCCCAGCCTGAAACTTCTTTTAAGAGCATAAAAAGTGAAAATGCACCTCTAGGCAGTAAAGTGCTGAAAACAGCAGATAGTCATGAAAACATCATGAAACTGTGAAAAAATTGTCCTGAGCCACTTTTTTGAAGAAAATCTTTGAAACTATGTTTACAGTCACAAGATCCACTTTTGGCCTTTTTCCCATCCTGAAACTTCATTTAAGGGCATAAAAAGTGAAAATGCAGTAAAGTGCTGAAAACAGCAGATATTCATGAAAACATCATGAAACTGTTAAATTAACTGTCCTGAGCCACTTTTCTGAAGAACATCTCTGAAACTATGTTTACTTTCAAATAATTCACTTTTGGCCTCTTCCCAGCCTGAAACTTCTGTTAAGAGCATAAAAAGTGAAAATGCACCTCTGGGCAGTAAAGTGCTGAAAACAGCAGATATACATGAAATCATCATGAAACTGTTGGATTAACTGTCCTGAGCCACTTTTCAAAAAATCCACTTTTGGTCTCTTCCAGCCCGAAACTTCTTTTAAGAGCATAAAAAGTGAAAATGCAGTAAAGTGCTGAAAACATCATGACACTGTTACATTAACTGTCCTGAGCCACTTTTCTGAAGAACATCTCTGAAACTATGTTTACTTTCAAATAATTCACTTTTGGCCTCTTCCCAGCGCGAAACTTCTGTTAAGAGCATAAAAAGTGAAAATGCAGTAAAGTGCTGAAAACAGCAGACAATCATGAAATCATCATGCAACTGTTGGAATAACTGTCCTGAGCCACTTTTCAAAAAATCCACTTTTGGCCTCTTCCCAGCCTGAAACTTCTTTTAAGAGCATAAAAAGTGAAAATGCATTAAAGTGCTGAAAACAGCAGACATTCATGAAAACATCATGAAACTGTTGGATTAAGTGTCCTGAGCCACTTTTCAAAAAATCCACTTTTGGTCTCTTCCCAGCCTGAAACTTCTGTTAAGAGCATAAAAAGTGAAAATGCACCCCTCTGCAGTAAAGTGCTGAAAACAGCAGACATTCATGAAAACATCATGAAACTGTTGGATTAACTGTCCTGAGCCACTTTTCTGAAGAACATCTCTGAAACTATGTTTACTTTCAAATAATTCACTTTTGGCCTCTTCCCAGCCCGAAACTTCTGTTAAGAGCATAAAAACTGAAAATGCAGTAAAGTGCTGAAAACAGCAGACATTCATGAAAACATCATGAATGTTTAATCTGTTGGATTAACTGTCCTGAGCCACTTTCAAAAAATCCACTTTTGGTCTCTTCCCAGCCTGAAACTTTTTTTAAGAGCATAAAAAGTGAAAATGCACCTCTGGGCAGTAAAGTGCTGAAAACAGCAGATATACATGAAATCATCATGAAACTGTTGGATTAACTGTCCTGAGCCACTTTTCAAAAAATCCACTTTTGGTCTCTTCCCAGCCTGAAACTTCTTTTAAGAGCATAAAAAGTGAAAATGCACCTCTAGGCAGTAAAGTGCTGAAAACAGCAGATAGTCATGAAAACATCATGAAACTGTGAAAAAACTGTCCTGAGCCACTTTTTTGAAGAAAATCTTTGAAACTATGTTTACAGTCACAAGATCCACTTTTGGCCTTTTTCCCATCCTGAAACTTCATTTAAGGGCATAAAAAGTGAAAATGCAGTAAAGTGCTGAAAACAGCAGATATTCATGAAAACATCATGAAACTGTTAAATTAACTGTCCTGAGCCACTTTTCTGAAGAACATCTCTGAAACTATGTTTACTTTCAAATAATTCACTTTTGGCCTCTTCCCAGCCTGAAACTTCTGTTAAGAGCATAAAAAGTGAAAATGCACCTCTGGGCAGTAAAGTGCTGAAAACAGCAGATATACATGAAATCATCATGAAACTGTTGGATTAACTGTCCTGAGCCACTTTTCAAAAAATCCACTTTTGGTCTCTTCCCAGCCCGAAACTTCTTTTAAGAGCATAAAAAGTCAAAATGCAGTAAAGTGCTGAAAACATCATGACACTGTTACATTAACTGTCCTGAGCCACTTTTCTGAAGAACATCTCTGAAACTATGTTTACTTTCAAATAATTCACTTTTGGCCTCTTCCCAGCGCGAAACTTCTGTTAAGAGCATAAAAAGTGAAAATGCAGTAAAGTGCTGAAAACAGCAGACAATCATGAAATCATCATGCAACTGTTGGAATAACTGTCCTGAGCCACTTTTCAAAAAATCCACTTTTGGCCTCTTCCCAGCCTGAAACTTCTTTTAAGAGCATAAAAAGTGAAAATGCATTAAAGTCCTGAAAACAGCAGACATTCATGAAAACATCATGAAACTGTTGGATTAAGTGTCCTGAGCCACTTTTCAAAAAATCCACTTTTGGTCTCTTCCCAGCCTGAAACTTCTGTTAAGAGCATAAAAAGTGAAAATGCACCTCTCTGCAGTAAAGTGCTGAAAACAGCAGACATTCATGAAAACATCATGAAACTGTTGGATTAACTGTCCTGAGCCACTTTTCTGAAGAACATCTCTGAAACTATGTTTACTTTCAAATAATTCACTTTTGGCCTCTTCCCAGCCCGAAACTTCTGTTAAGAGCATAAAAAGTGAAAATGCAGTAAAGTGCTGAAAACAGCAGACATTCATGAAAACATCATGAATGTTTAATCTGTTGGATTAACTGTCCTGAGCCACTTTTCAAAAAATCCACTTTTGGTCTCTTCCCAGCCTGAAACTTTTTTTAAGAGCATAAAAAGTGAAAATGCACCTCTGGGCAGTAAAGTGCTGAAAACAGCAGATATACATGAAATCATCATGAAACTGTTGGAATAACTGTCCTGAGCCACTTTTCAAAAAATCCACTTTTGGTCTCTTCCCAGCCTGAAACTTCTTTTAAGAGCATAAAAAGTGAAAATGCACCTCTAGGCAGTAAAGTGCTGAAAACAGCAGATAGTCATGAAAACATCATGAAACTGTGAAAAAATTGTCCTGAGCCACTTTTTTGAAGAAAATCTTTGAAACTATGTTTACAGTCACAAGATCCACTTTTGGCCTTTTTCCCATCCTGAAACTTCATTTAAGGGCATAAAAAGTGAAAATGCAGTAAAGTGCTGAAAACAGCAGATATTCATGAAAACATCATGAAACTGTTAAATTAACTGTCCTGAGCCACTTTTCTGAAGAACATCTCTGAAACTATGTTTACTTTCAAATAATTCACTTTTGGCCTCTTCCCAGCCTGAAACTTCTGTTAAGAGCATAAAAAGTGAAAATGCACCTCTGGGCAGTAAAGTGCTGAAAACAGCAGATATACATGAAATCATCATGAAACTGTTGGATTAACTGTCCTGAGCCACTTTTCAAAAAATCCACTTTTGGTCTCTTCCCAGCCCGAAACTTCTTTTAAGAGCATAAAAAGTGAAAATGCAGTAAAGTGCTGAAAACATCATGACACTGTTACATTAACTGTCCTGAGCCACTTTTCTGAAGAACATCTCTGAAACTATGTTTACTTTCAAATAATTCACTTTTGGCCTCTTCCCAGCGCGAAACTTCTGTTAAGAGCATAAAAAGTGAAAATGCAGTAAAGTGCTGAAAACAGCAGACAATCATGAAATCATCATGCAACTGTTGGAATAACTGTCCTGAGCCACTTTTCAAAAAATCCACTTTTGGCCTCTTCCCAGCCTGAAACTTCTTTTAAGAGCATAAAAAGTGAAAATGCATTAAAGTGCTGAAAACAGCAGACATTCATGAAAACATCATGAAACTGTTGGATTAAGTGTCCTGAGCCACTTTTCAAAAAATCCACTTTTGGTCTCTTCCCAGCCTGAAACTTCTGTTAAGAGCATAAAAAGTGAAAATGCACCCCTCTGCAGTAAAGTGCTGAAAACAGCAGACATTCATGAAAACATCATGAAACTGTTGGATTAACTGTCCTGAGCCACTTTTCTGAAGAACATCTCTGAAACTATGTTTACTTTCAAATAATTCACTTTTGGCCTCTTCCCAGCCCGAAACTTCTGTTAAGAGCATAAAAAGTGAAAATGCAGTAAAGTGCTGAAAACAGCAGACATTCATGAAAACATCATGAATGTTTAATCTGTTGGATTAACTGTCCTGAGCCACTTTTCAAAAAATCCACTTTTGGTCTCTTCCCAGCCTGAAACTTTTTTTAAGAGCATAAAAAGTGAAAATGCACCTCTGGGCAGTAAAGTGCTGAAAACAGCAGATATACATGAAATCATCATGAAACTGTTGGATTAACTGTCCTGAGCCACTTTTCAAAAAATCCACTTTTGGTCTCTTCCCAGCCTGAAACTTCTTTTAAGAGCATAAAAAGTGAAAATGCACCTCTAGGCAGTAAAGTGCTGAAAACAGCAGATAGTCATGAAAACATCATGAAACTGTGAAAAAACTGTCCTGAGCCACTTTTTTGAAGAAAATCTTTGAAACTATGTTTACAGTCACAAGATCCACTTTTGGCCTTTTTCCCATCCTGAAACTTCATTTAAGGGCATAAAAAGTGAAAATGCAGTAAAGTGCTGAAAACAGCAGATATTCATGAAAACATCATGAAACTGTTAAATTAACTGTCCTGAGCCACTTTTCTGAAGAACATCTCTGAAACTATGTTTACTTTCAAATAATTCACTTTTGGCCTCTTCCCAGCCTGAAACTTCTGTTAAGAGCATAAAAAGTGAAAATGCACCTCTGGGCAGTAAAGTGCTGAAAACAGCAGATATACATGAAATCATCATGAAACTGTTGGATTAACTGTCCTGAGCCACTTTTCAAAAAATCCACTTTTGGTCTCTTCCCAGCCCGAAACTTCTTTTAAGAGCATAAAAAGTCAAAATGCAGTAAAGTGCTGAAAACATCATGACACTGTTACATTAACTGTCCTGAGCCACTTTTCTGAAGAACATCTCTGAAACTATGTTTACTTTCAAATAATTCACTTTTGGCCTCTTCCCAGCGCGAAACTTCTGTTAAGAGCATAAAAAGTGAAAATGCAGTAAAGTGCTGAAAACAGCAGACAATCATGAAATCATCATGCAACTGTTGGAATAACTGTCCTGAGCCACTTTTCAAAAAATCCATTTTTGGCCTCTTCCCAGCCTGAAACTTCTTTTAAGAGCATAAAAAGTGAAAATGCATTAAAGTGCTGAAAACAGCAGACATTCATGAAAACATCATGAAACTGTTGGATTAAGTGTCCTGAGCCACTTTCAAAAAATCCACTTTTGGTCTCTTCCCAGCCTGAAACTTCTGTTAAGAGCATAAAAAGTGAAAATGCACCTCTCTGCAGTAAAGTGCTGAAAACAGCAGACATTCATGAAAACATCATGAAACTGTTGGATTAACTGTCCTGAGCCACTTTTTTGAAGAAAATCTTTGAAACTATGTTTACAGTCACAAGATCCACTTTTGGCCTTTTTCCCATCCTGAAACTTCATTTAAGGGCATAAAAAGTGAAAATGCAGTAAAGTGCTGAAAACAGCAGATATTCATGAAAACATCATGAAACTGTTAAATTAACTGTCCTGAGCCACTTTTCTGAAGAACATCTCTGAAACTATGTTTACTTTCAAATAATTCACTTTTGGCCTCTTCCCAGCTGAAACTTCTGTTAAGAGCATAAAAAGTGAAAATGCACCTCTGGGCAGTAAAGTGCTGAAAACAGCAGATATACATGAAATCATCATGAAACTGTTGGATTAACTGTCCTGAGCCACTTTTCAAAAAATCCACTTTTGGTCTCTTCCCAGCCCGAAACTTCTTTTAAGAGCATAAAAAGTGAAAATGCAGTAAAGTGCTGAAAACATCATGACACTGTTACATTAACTGTCCTGAGCCACTTTTCTGAAGAACATCTCTGAAACTATG
>NW_027176510.1:30000-40000 GCF_023349555.1 Cebidichthys violaceus | reverse complement strand
GTGAGCTCTGGACACCGTCGGACATCTTTTCCCAAAAGTGTCCTTGAGTTTTGACGATAGACACTTTTTTGAAAACTGAGTTTCCGAAATCGTGCGCAAGGTGGCTTGGTTACCCTCTACCAAAATGGGTCACAACGGGATAGGCAAAAACCAATAAGCGCTGAAGGTTTCAGCGCTTCACAGAATTCGCCTAGAGACACTCTGTCGTTTTTCTGGGTTTTGCGCCCCTGGAATACTTGCACGTCAACGAAGCGCTGAACCCTTCAGCGCTTAGTGTTGCCTAGAAAAACTTTGTCGTTTTTCTGGGTTTTGCGCCCCTGGAATACTTGCACGTCAACGAAGCGCTGAACCCTTCAGCGCTTAGTGTTGCCTAGAAAAACTTTGGCGTTTTTCTGGGTTTTACGCCCCTGGAATTCTTGCACGTCAACGAAGCGCTGAAGCCTTCAGCGCTTAGTGTTGCCTAGAAAAACTTTGGCGTTTTTCTGGGTTTTACGCCCCTGGAATTCTTGCACGTCAACGAAGCGCTGAAGCCTTCAGCGCTTAGTGTTGCCTAGAAAAACTTTGTCGTTTTTTTTTTTTTTTTCTTCCTTTATCACATTATGCTTAAAATCATCATTTAATCCGTTTTAAGCTCACAATCTTGGGTGAAACATCCTCCAGAAGCAGCCGCTGTAACTGTCTGGAGGACGTGCGTAAAGAGGCCGTACACATCATAATTTAATCCGTTTTATTGACATAATGCTGGGTCAAAAATCCTCCACAAACAGCCGCTATAACTGTCTGGAGGACGTGCGTAAAGAGGCCGTACACATCATAATTTAATCCGTTTTATTGACATAATGCTGGGTCAAAAATCCTCCGCAAACAGCCGCTATAACTGTCTGGAGGACGTGCGTAAAGAGGCCGTACACATCATAATTTAATCCGTTTTATTGACATAATGCTGGGTCAAAAATCCTCCGCAAACAGCCGCTGTAACTGTCTGGAGGACGTGCGTAAAGAGGCCGTACACATCATAATTTAATCCGTTTTATTGACATAATGCTGGGTCAAAAATCCTCCGCAAACAGCCGCTATAACTGTCTGGAGGACGTGCGTAAAGAGGCCGTACACATCATAATTTAATCCGTTTTATTGACATAATGCTGAGTCAAAAATCCTCCGCAAACAGCCGCTATAACTGTCTGGAGGACGTGCGTAAAGAGGCCGTACACATCATAATTTAATCCGTTTTATTGACATAATGCTGGGTCAAAAATCCTCCGCAAACAGCCGCTGTAACTGTCTGGAGGACGTGCGTAAAGAGGCCGTACACATCATAATTTAATCCGTTTTATTGACATAATGCTGGGTCCAAAATCCTCCACAAACAGCCGCTATAACTGTCTGGAGGACGTGCGTAAAGAGGCCGTACACATCATAATTTAATCCGTTTTATTGACATAATGCTGAGTCAAAAATCCTCCGCAAACAGCCGCTATAACTGTCTGGAGGACGTGCGTAAAGAGGCCGTACACATCATAATTTAATCCGTTTTATTGACATAATGCTGGGTCAAAAATCCTCCGCAAACAGCCGCTGTAACTGTCTGGAGGACGTGCGTAAAGAGGCCGTACACATCATAATTTAATCCGTTTTATTGACATAATGCTGGGTCAAAAATCCTCCGCAAACAGCCGCTGTAACTGTCTGGAGGACGTGCGTAAAGAGGCCGTACACATCATAATTTAATCCGTTTTATTGACATAATGCTGGGTCAAAAATCCTCCGCAAACAGCTGCTGTGACTGTCTGGAGGACGTGCGTAAAGAGGCTGTTATTGTCATCTGTCAATCCGTTTTAAGATCACAATCTGAGGGAAAGCACCCTCCAGAAACAGTCGCTGTGACAGTCTGGAGGACGCGCGTAAAGAGGCTGTTATTGTCATCTGTCAATCCGTTTTGAGCTCACAATCTGAGGGAAAGCATCCTCCAGAAACAGTCGCTGTGACAGTCTGGAGGACGCGCGTAAAGAGGCTGTTATTATCATCTGTCAATCCGTTTTGAGCTCACAATCTGAGGGAAAGCATCCTCCAGAAACAGTCGCTGTGACAGTCTGGAGGACGCGCGTAAAGAGGCTGTTATTGTCATCTTGTCAATCCGTTTTGAGCTCACAATCTGAGGGAAAGCATCCTCCAGAAACAGTCGCTGTGACAGTCTGGAGGACGCGCGTAAAGAGGCTGTTATTGTCATCTGTCAATCCGTTTTAAGGTCACAATATGATGGAAAGCATCCTCCAGAAACAGTCGCTATAACTGTCTGGAGGACGTGCGTAAAGAGGCCGTTAACGTCATCTGTCAATCCGTTTTAAATTCACAATCCGAGGCAAAGCCTCCTCCAGAAACAGTCGCTATAACTGTCTGGAGGACGTGCGTAAAGAGGCCTTTAACGTCATCTGTCAATCCGTTTTGAGCTCACAATCTGAGGGAAAGCATCCTCCAGAAACAGTCGCTGTGACAGTCTGGAGGACGTGCGTAAAGAGGCCGTACACATCATAATTTAATCCGTTGTATTGACATAATGCTGGGTCAAAAATCCTCCGCAAACAGCCGCTATAACTGTCTGGAGGACGCGCGTAAAGAGGCCGTTAACGTCATCTGTCAATCCGTTTTAAATTCACAATCCGAGGCAAAGCCTCCTCCAGAAACAGTCGCTATACTGTCTGGAGGACGTGCGTAAAGAGGCCGTTAATGTGGCGAGAGAGTCCGTTTAAAGCTCACAATGTGAGGCGAAACATCCTCCAGCAACAGCCGCTATAACTGTCTGGAGGACGTGCGTAAAGAGGCCGTTAACGTCATCTGTCAATCCGTTTGAAATTCACAATCCGAGGCAAAGCCTCCTCCAGAAACAGTCGCTATAACTGTCTGGAGGACGTGCGTAAAGAGGCCGTTAATGTGGCGAGAGAGTCCGTTTAAAGCTCACAATGTGAGGCGAAACATCCTCCAGCAACAGCCGCTATAACTGTCTGGAGGACGTGCGTAAAGAGGCCGTTAACGTCATCTGTCAATCCGTTTTAAATTCACAATCCGAGGCAAAGCCTCCTCCAGAAACAGTCGCTATAACTGTCTGGAGGACGTGCGTAAAGAGGCCGTTAATGTGGCGAGACAGTCCGTTTAAAGCTCACAATGTGAGGCGAAACATCCTCCAGCAACAGCCGCTATAACTGTCTGGAGGACGTGCGTAAAGAGGCCGTTAACGTCATCTGTCAATCCGTTTGAAATTCACAATCCGAGGCAAAGCCTCCTCCAGAAACAGTCGCTATAACTGTCTGGAGGACGTGCGTAAAGAGGCCGTTAATGTGGCGAGAGAGTCCGTTTAAAGCTCACAATGTGAGGCGAAACATCCTCCAGCAACAGCCGCTATAACTGTCTGGAGGACGTGCGTAAAGAGGCCGTTAACGTCATCTGTCAATCCGTTTGAAATTCACAATCCGAGGCAAAGCCTCCTCCACAAACAGCCGCTATAACTGTCTGGAGGACGTGCGTAAAGAGGCTGTTATTGTCATCTGTCAATCCGTTTTGAGCTCACAATCTGAGGGAAAGCATCCTCCAGAAAACAGTCGCTGTGACAGTCTGGAGGACGTGCGTAAAGAGGCCGTACACATCATAATTTAATCCGTTGTATTGACATAATGCTGGGTCAAAAATCCTCCGCAAACAGCCGCTATAACTGTCTGGAGGACGTGCGTAAAGAGGCTGTTAACGTCATCTGTCAATCCGTTTTAAATTCACAATCTGAGGAAAAGCATTCTCCAGAAACAGTCGCTGTGACAGTCTGGAGGACGTGCGTAAAGAGGCCGTACACATCATAATTTAATCCGTTGTATTGACATAATGCTGGGTCAAAAATCCTCCGCAAACAGCCGCTATAACTGTCTGGCAGGACGCGCGTAAAGAGGCTGTTAACGTCATCTGTCAATCCGTTTTAAATTCACAATCTGAGGGAAAGCATTCTCCAGAAACAGTCGCTGTAACTGTCTGGAGGACGTGCGTAAAGAGGCCGTACACATCATAATTTAATCCGTTTTATTGACATAATGCTGGGTCAAAAATCCTCCACAAACAGCCGCTGTGACAGTCTGGAGGACGCGCGTAAAGAGGCCCGTTAACGTCATCTGTCAATCCGTTTTAAATTCACAATCCGAGGCAAAGCCTCCTCCAGAAACAGTCGCTATAACTGTCTGGAGGACGTGCGTAAAGAGGCCGTTAACGTCATCTGTCAATCCGTTTTAAATTCACAATCCGAGGCAAAGCCTCCTCCAGAAACAGTCGCTATAACTGTCTGGAGGACGTGCGTAAAGAGGCCGTTAACGTCATCTGTCAATCCGTTTTAAATTCACAATCCGAGGCAAAGCCTCCTCCAGAAACAGTCGTTGTAACTGCCTGGAGGACGCGCGTAAAGAGGCCGTTAACATAATCAGTTAATCCGTTTGAAAGTCATTTTCTAAGGCAGCGCTTCCCCGCAACACTCCGCTGTTGTCCGTCAAAACTCGGATCTCCCAGGCCCAGCCAGAACGCTCCATTCGCGGGGAAGAGACGTCCGCAACACACCGCTGTTGTCCGTCAAAAAATCGGATCACATAGGCCGAGCATAATGGCTTTAAATCGGATAAAGTACTTCCGCGTTGTCGCCTGTCTTTGCCGCCCTGGTAACCGGGAGTCGGGCCGAAATTATCTCCGTGGTGCCTTCACTTTTCCGGCCTTCTTGTAGTAAAGCTGTCGCTGTCTTTTCATGATAGACAGATTTTTGAAAAACCGGTTTCACAAAATGTGCGCAAGGTGGCTTGGTTACCCCCTACCAAAAGTGGTCACATCGGGATAGGCAAAAACCAATAAGCGCTGAAGGCTTCAGCGCTTATTGGTTTTTGCCTAGAGACACTCTGTCGTTTTTTGGAGGTTCGCGCCCCTGGAATTCTTGCAAGTCAGCGAAGCGCTGAAGCCTTCAGCGCTTCGTGTTGCCTAGAAACACTTTGGCGTTTTGCTGGGTTTTACGCCCCTGGAACTCTTGCGAGTCAGCGAAGCGCTGAAGCCTTCAGCGCTTCGTGTTGCCTAGAGACACTTTGGCGTTTTTCTGACTTTTACGCCCCTGGAACTCTTGCGACTCAACGAAGCGCTGAAGCCTTCAGCGCTTCGTGTTGCCTAGAGTCACGTCACATACGCGGCTGGGTTTTTTTTTCCCTTTTTCTTCCTTTTTCCGGGATTTTCGTGCCCCAGAGCATGCCTCTCTCCCTGGGATGCCTCCGACTGCTGCTCCATGCCCTCTCTCTCTCTCTCTCTCTCTCTCTCTCTCTCTCTCTCTCTCTCTCTCTCTCTCTCTCTCTCTCTCTCTCTCTCTCTCTCTCTCATCATCCCAGTTTAGGGCGCTTTTTCCGGGCATTAGCTCACGTAGCAACATCAGCACCATGGACAGCACCACGGACAGCGCCCTGGACGTCATTTACCAGGGAAAGGGGGCACATTTCCCGGATCTTTGACCTCCACCGCATCCCCTAGGCCCCTGCCAACACTGCCACAAGAGGGCCCGAAAAACGGATGGTGAGAAAGGGTAAATTCGGGCGTGGAAAGCACCCCCACTCTCATCTCACCCACACCCGGAAAACAGCACTTTTTCCGGGTGGGCCTCTTCCAGAGCATCCCTTGGGCTCCCCCCAACACTCCCACAAAATGACCCGAAAAAAAGAGGGTGGGAAAGGGTAAGTTCGGGCTGAAAAGCACCCAGACACACATCTCGCTCACGCCCGGAAAACAGCACTTTTTCCGGGTGACTCACCTCCAGAGCATCCCCTGGGCTCCCCCCAACACTCCCACAAAAGGGCCCGAAAAACGGATGGTGAGAAAGGGTAAATTCGGGCGTGGAAAGCACCCCCACTCTCATCTCACCCACACCCGGAAAACAGCACTTTTTCCGGGTGGGCCTCCTCCAGAGCAACCCCCTGGCACCCAGCAACACTCCCACAAAAGGACCCGAAAAAAAGAGGGTGAAAAAGGGTAAGTTTGGGCTGAAAAGCACCCAGACACACATCTCGCTCACGCCCGGAAAATGGCACTTTTTCCGGGTGACTCACATCCAGAGCATCCCCTGGGCTCCCAGCAACACTCCCACAAAAGGGCCCGAAAAACGGAGGGTGGGAAAGGGTAAATTCGGGCGTGGAAGGCACCCCCACTCTCATCCCTTCCACACCCGGAAAACGAGCACTTTTTCCGGGTGACTCACCTCCAGAGCATCCCCTGGGCTCCCCCCAACACTCCCACAAAAGGGCCCGAAAAACGGATGGTGAGAAAGGGTAAATTCGGGCGTGGAAAGCACCCCCACTCTCATCTCACCCACACCCGGAAAACAGCACTTTTTCCGGGTGGGCCTCCTCCAGAGCAACCCCCTGGCACCCAGCAACACTCCCACAAAAGGACCCGAAAAACGGAGGGTGGGAAAGGGTAAATTCGGGCGTGGAAAGCATCCCCACTCTCATCTCCTCCACACCCGGAAAAAGAGCACTTTTCCCGGGTGGGCCTCCTCCAGAGCATCCCCCTGGCACCCAGCAACACTGCCACAAAAGGGCCTGAAAAAAGAAGGGTGAGAAAGGCAAAGTCCGGGCTGAAGAGCACCCAGACACACATCTCGCTCACGCCCGGAAAAAAGCACTTTTTCCCCGGTAAAACACCTCCAGAGCATCCCCTGGGCTCCCCCCAACACTGACACAAAAGGGCTAGAAAAACAGAAGAGGAGAAAGGGTAAATTCGGGCGTGGAAAGCACCCCCACTCTCATCTCACCCACACCCGGAAAACAGCACTTTTTCCGGGTGGGCCTCCTCCAGAGCATCCCCCTGGCACCCAGCAACACTGCCACAAAAGGGCCTGAAAAAAGAAGGGTGAGAAAGGCAAAGTCCGGGCTGAAGAGCACCCAGACACACATCTCGCTCACGCCCGGAAAAAAGCACTTTTTCCGGATAAAACACCTCCACAGCATCCCCCTGGCACCCAGCAACACTGACACAAAACGGTCCGAAAAACAGAAGGGGAGAAAGGATAAATTCGGGTGTGGAAAGCACCCCCACTCTCATCTCATCCACACCCGGAAATAAGGCACCTATCCCGGCCACAGGACCTCCGCAGCATCCCCCTGGTCACCCTCCACCACCTCTGCTTAAAGCAGACCGAAATAGTGGGAGAAAGTGTGGGAAAAGCACTCCCACAGCACCAGCCTCATCCACTCATCCACACCCGGAAATCAGGCACCTTTCCCGGCCACAGGACCTCCGCAGCATCTCCCTGGTCACCCAGCATCACCTCTGCTTAAAGCAACCCGAAATAGTGGGAGAAAGTGTGTGAAAAGCACTCACACAGCACCAGCCTCATCCACTCATCCACACCCGGAAATCAGGCACCTTTCCTGGCCACAGGACCTCCGCAGCACCCCCCTGGTCACCCAGCATCACCTCTGCTTAAAGCAGACCGAAATAGTGGGAGAAAGTGTGAGAAAAGCACTCCCACAGCACCAGCCTCATCCACTCATCCACACCCGGAAATCAGGCACCTATCCCGGCCACAGGACCTCCGCAGCATCCCCCTGGTCACCCTCCATCACCTCTGCTTAAAGCAGACCGAAATAGTGGGAGAAAGTGTGTGAAAAGCACTCCCACAGCACCAGCCTCATCCACTCATCCACACCCGGAAATCAGGCACCTTTCCTGGCCACAGGACCTCCGCAGCACCCCCCTGGTCACCCAGCATCACCTCTGCTTAAAGCAGACCGAAATAGTGGGAGAAAGTGTGAGAAAAGCACTCCCACAGCACCAGCCTCATCCACTCATCCACACCCGGAAATAAGGCACCTATCCCGGCCACAGGACCTCCGCAGCATCCCCCTGGTCACCCTCCATCACCTCTGCTTAAAGCAGACCGAAATAGTGGGAGAAAGTGTGTGAAAAGCACTCCCACAGCACCAGCCTCATCCACTCATCCACACCCGGAAATCAGGCACCTTTCCTGGCCACAGGACCTCCGCAGCACCCCCCTGGTCACCCAGCATCACCTCTGCTTAAAGCAGACCGAAATAGTGGGAGAAAGTGTGAGAAAAGCACTCCCACAGCACCAGCCTCATCCACTCATCCACACCCGGAAATAAGGCACCTATCCCGGCCACAGGACCTCCGCAGCATCCCCCTGGTCACCCTCCATCACCTCTGCTTAAAGCAGACCGAAATAGTGGGAGAAAGTGTGTGAAAAGCACTCCCACAGCACCAGCCTCATCCACTCATCCACACCCGGAAATCAGGCACCTTTCCTGGCCACAGGACCTCCGCAGCACCCCCCTGGTCACCCAGCATCACCTCTGCTTAAAGCAGACCGAAATAGTGGGAGAAAGTGTGAGAAAAGCACTCCCACAGCACCAGCCTCATCCACTCATCCACACCCGGAAATAAGGCACCTTTCCCGGCCACAGGACCTCCGCAGCACCCCCCTAGTCACCCACCAACACCTCTGACTCAAGCTCCCACCAAAAACGGGGAAAAAATAAAAAATAGCCCTCCAAAAACACCCCCCCCCAACCGGACCCACCCCCACCCGGCCACCCCTCACCAAAAGCCCGCAGAGACACCTCCGGCAGCTACCCTTCTAACCCCGTCTCCAGGCGGTCCCGGGCCCCCACACTTAAGCACCCTCTCTGGGTTAAAACCAAAACTCCGACCGTTCAGGACGTTCATGCCCCTGGTAATTTAGTTTCGTGCCCCTGGTAGATGGGAGAGAAGCGCTAAAGCCTTCAACTAGCCGAGCTAGAGCCTCCAAAGCGGCCTCCACAACCACAATACAGGGCCTGGAGGTCAGTTTGCTGGTTTTTTTCTAAGTGTAATTCCAAACTGCAACTCTCACTTTGTCCACAGGATGGCGACATTGGACTGCAAGTGAGCTCCAAGCGGTTGAATGTAAATGATTTATCCGGCCTTATGACCCTAAAAACGGACACTTTTACACATATAAGCTGGATGAAATACATTTCACGTGGTCCTGGTCCTCTGAGCGAGTACCAGAGAGCTAGGCAGAGCCAGGCTATGTCCCTAGGCCGAGCTGGAGCCTCCAAAGCGGCCTCCACAACCACAATACAGGGCCTGGAGGTCAGTTTGCTGGTTTTTTTCTAAGTGTAATTCCAAACTGCAACTCTCACTTTGTCCACAGGATGGCGACATTGGACTGCAAGTGAGCTCCAAGCGGTTGAATGTAAATGATTTATCCGGCCTTATGACCCTAAAAACGGACACTTTTACACATATAAGCTGGATGAAATACATTTCACGTGGTCCTGGTCCTCTGAGCGAGTACCAGAGAGCTAGGCAGAGCCAGGCTATGTCCCTAGGCCGAGCTGGAGCCTCCAAAGCGGCCTCCACAACCACAATACAGGGCCTGGAGGTCAGTTTGCTGGTTTTTTTCTAAGTGTAATTCCAAACTGCAACTCTCACTTTGTCCACAGGATGGCGACATTGGACTGCAAGTGAGCTCCAAGCGGTTGAATGTAAATGATTTATCCGGCCTTATGACCCTAAAAACGGACACTTTTACACATATAAGCTGGATGAAATACATTTCACGTGGTCCTGGTCCTCTGAGCGAGTACCAGAGAGCTAGGCAGAGCCAGGCTATGTCCCTAGGCCGAGCTGGAGCCTCCAAAGCGGCCTCCACATCCACAATACAGGGCCTGGAGGTCAGTTTGCTGGTTTTTTTCTAAGTGTAATTCCAAACTGCAACTCTCACTTTGTCCACAGGATGGCGACATTGGACTGCAAGTGAGCTCCAAGCGGTTGAATGCAACTGATTTATCCGGCCTTATGACCCTAAAAACGGACACTTTAACACATATAAGCTGGATGAAATGCATTTCACGTGGTCCTGGTCCTCTGAGCGAGTACCAGAGAGCTAGGCAGAGCCAGGCTATGTCCCTAGGCCGAGCTGGAGCCTCCAAAGCGGCCTCCA
>NW_027176510.1:10000-20000 GCF_023349555.1 Cebidichthys violaceus | reverse complement strand
CGTCAACGAAGCGCTGAACCCTTCAGCGCTTAGTGTTGCCTAGAAAAACTTTGTCGTTTTTCTGGGTTTTGCGCCCCTGGAATACTTGCACGTCAACGAAGCGCTGAACCCTTCAGCGCTTAGTGTTGCCTAGAAAAACTTTGGCGTTTTTCTGGGTTTTACGCCCCTGGAATTCTTGCACGTCAACGAAGCGCTGAAGCCTTCAGCGCTTAGTGTTGCCTAGAAAAACTTTGGCGTTTTTCTGGGTTTTACGCCCCTGGAATTCTTGCACGTCAACGAAGCGCTGAAGCCTTCAGCGCTTAGTGTTGCCTAGAAAAACTTTGTCGTTTTTTTTTTTTTTTTCTTCCTTTATCACATTATGCTTAAAATCATCATTTAATCCGTTTTAAGCTCACAATCTTGGGTGAAACATCCTCCAGAAGCAGCCGCTGTAACTGTCTGGAGGACGTGCGTAAAGAGGCCGTACACATCATAATTTAATCCGTTTTATTGACATAATGCTGGGTCAAAAATCCTCCACAAACAGCCGCTATAACTGTCTGGAGGACGTGCGTAAAGAGGCCGTACACATCATAATTTAATCCGTTTTATTGACATAATGCTGGGTCAAAAATCCTCCGCAAACAGCCGCTATAACTGTCTGGAGGACGTGCGTAAAGAGGCCGTACACATCATAATTTAATCCGTTTTATTGACATAATGCTGGGTCAAAAATCCTCCGCAAACAGCCGCTGTAACTGTCTGGAGGACGTGCGTAAAGAGGCCGTACACATCATAATTTAATCCGTTTTATTGACATAATGCTGGGTCAAAAATCCTCCGCAAACAGCCGCTATAACTGTCTGGAGGACGTGCGTAAAGAGGCCGTACACATCATAATTTAATCCGTTTTATTGACATAATGCTGAGTCAAAAATCCTCCGCAAACAGCCGCTATAACTGTCTGGAGGACGTGCGTAAAGAGGCCGTACACATCATAATTTAATCCGTTTTATTGACATAATGCTGGGTCAAAAATCCTCCGCAAACAGCCGCTGTAACTGTCTGGAGGACGTGCGTAAAGAGGCCGTACACATCATAATTTAATCCGTTTTATTGACATAATGCTGGGTCCAAAATCCTCCACAAACAGCCGCTATAACTGTCTGGAGGACGTGCGTAAAGAGGCCGTACACATCATAATTTAATCCGTTTTATTGACATAATGCTGAGTCAAAAATCCTCCGCAAACAGCCGCTATAACTGTCTGGAGGACGTGCGTAAAGAGGCCGTACACATCATAATTTAATCCGTTTTATTGACATAATGCTGGGTCAAAAATCCTCCGCAAACAGCCGCTGTAACTGTCTGGAGGACGTGCGTAAAGAGGCCGTACACATCATAATTTAATCCGTTTTATTGACATAATGCTGGGTCAAAAATCCTCCGCAAACAGCCGCTGTAACTGTCTGGAGGACGTGCGTAAAGAGGCCGTACACATCATAATTTAATCCGTTTTATTGACATAATGCTGGGTCAAAAATCCTCCGCAAACAGCTGCTGTGACTGTCTGGAGGACGTGCGTAAAGAGGCTGTTATTGTCATCTGTCAATCCGTTTTAAGATCACAATCTGAGGGAAAGCACCCTCCAGAAACAGTCGCTGTGACAGTCTGGAGGACGCGCGTAAAGAGGCTGTTATTGTCATCTGTCAATCCGTTTTGAGCTCACAATCTGAGGGAAAGCATCCTCCAGAAACAGTCGCTGTGACAGTCTGGAGGACGCGCGTAAAGAGGCTGTTATTATCATCTGTCAATCCGTTTTGAGCTCACAATCTGAGGGAAAGCATCCTCCAGAAACAGTCGCTGTGACAGTCTGGAGGACGCGCGTAAAGAGGCTGTTATTGTCATCTGTCAATCCGTTTTGAGCTCACAATCTGAGGGAAAGCATCCTCCAGAAACAGTCGCTGTGACAGTCTGGAGGACGCGCGTAAAGAGGCTGTTATTGTCATCTGTCAATCCGTTTTAAGGTCACAATATGATGGAAAGCATCCTCCAGAAACAGTCGCTATAACTGTCTGGAGGACGTGCGTAAAGAGGCCGTTAACGTCATCTGTCAATCCGTTTTAAATTCACAATCCGAGGCAAAGCCTCCTCCAGAAACAGTCGCTATAACTGTCTGGAGGACGTGCGTAAAGAGGCCTTTAACGTCATCTGTCAATCCGTTTTGAGCTCACAATCTGAGGGAAAGCATCCTCCAGAAACAGTCGCTGTGACAGTCTGGAGGACGTGCGTAAAGAGGCCGTACACATCATAATTTAATCCGTTGTATTGACATAATGCTGGGTCAAAAATCCTCCGCAAACAGCCGCTATAACTGTCTGGAGGACGCGCGTAAAGAGGCCGTTAACGTCATCTGTCAATCCGTTTTAAATTCACAATCCGAGGCAAAGCCTCCTCCAGAAACAGTCGCTATAACTGTCTGGAGGACGTGCGTAAAGAGGCCGTTAATGTGGCGAGAGAGTCCGTTTAAAGCTCACAATGTGAGGCGAAACATCCTCCAGCAACAGCCGCTATAACTGTCTGGAGGACGTGCGTAAAGAGGCCGTTAACGTCATCTGTCAATCCGTTTGAAATTCACAATCCGAGGCAAAGCCTCCTCCAGAAACAGTCGCTATAACTGTCTGGAGGACGTGCGTAAAGAGGCCGTTAATGTGGCGAGAGAGTCCGTTTAAAGCTCACAATGTGAGGCGAAACATCCTCCAGCAACAGCCGCTATAACTGTCTGGAGGACGTGCGTAAAGAGGCCGTTAACGTCATCTGTCAATCCGTTTTAAATTCACAATCCGAGGCAAAGCCTCCTCCAGAAACAGTCGCTATAACTGTCTGGAGGACGTGCGTAAAGAGGCCGTTAATGTGGCGAGACAGTCCGTTTAAAGCTCACAATGTGAGGCGAAACATCCTCCAGCAACAGCCGCTATAACTGTCTGGAGGACGTGCGTAAAGAGGCCGTTAACGTCATCTGTCAATCCGTTTGAAATTCACAATCCGAGGCAAAGCCTCCTCCAGAAACAGTCGCTATAACTGTCTGGAGGACGTGCGTAAAGAGGCCGTTAATGTGGCGAGAGAGTCCGTTTAAAGCTCACAATGTGAGGCGAAACATCCTCCAGCAACAGCCGCTATAACTGTCTGGAGGACGTGCGTAAAGAGGCCGTTAACGTCATCTGTCAATCCGTTTGAAATTCACAATCCGAGGCAAAGCCTCCTCCACAAACAGCCGCTATAACTGTCTGGAGGACGTGCGTAAAGAGGCTGTTATTGTCATCTGTCAATCCGTTTTGAGCTCACAATCTGAGGGAAAGCATCCTCCAGAAACAGTCGCTGTGACAGTCTGGAGGACGTGCGTAAAGAGGCCGTACACATCATAATTTAATCCGTTGTATTGACATAATGCTGGGTCAAAAATCCTCCGCAAACAGCCGCTATAACTGTCTGGAGGACGTGCGTAAAGAGGCTGTTAACGTCATCTGTCAATCCGTTTTAAATTCACAATCTGAGGAAAAGCATTCTCCAGAAACAGTCGCTGTGACAGTCTGGAGGACGTGCGTAAAGAGGCCGTACACATCATAATTTAATCCGTTGTATTGACATAATGCTGGGTCAAAAATCCTCCGCAAACAGCCGCTATAACTGTCTGGAGGACGCGCGTAAAGAGGCTGTTAACGTCATCTGTCAATCCGTTTTAAATTCACAATCTGAGGGAAAGCATTCTCCAGAAACAGTCGCTGTAACTGTCTGGAGGACGTGCGTAAAGAGGCCGTACACATCATAATTTAATCCGTTTTATTGACATAATGCTGGGTCAAAAATCCTCCACAAACAGCCGCTGTGACAGTCTGGAGGACGCGCGTAAAGAGGCCGTTAACGTCATCTGTCAATCCGTTTTAAATTCACAATCCGAGGCAAAGCCTCCTCCAGAAACAGTCGCTATAACTGTCTGGAGGACGTGCGTAAAGAGGCCGTTAACGTCATCTGTCAATCCGTTTTAAATTCACAATCCGAGGCAAAGCCTCCTCCAGAAACAGTCGCTATAACTGTCTGGAGGACGTGCGTAAAGAGGCCGTTAACGTCATCTGTCAATCCGTTTTAAATTCACAATCCGAGGCAAAGCCTCCTCCAGAAACAGTCGTTGTAACTGCCTGGAGGACGCGCGTAAAGAGGCCGTTAACATAATCAGTTAATCCGTTTGAAAGTCATTTTCTAAGGCAGCGCTTCCCCGCAACACTCCGCTGTTGTCCGTCAAAACTCGGATCTCCCAGGCCCAGCCAGAACGCTCCATTCGCGGGGAAGAGACGTCCGCAACACACCGCTGTTGTCCGTCAAAAAATCGGATCACATAGGCCGAGCATAATGGCTTTAAATCGGATAAAGTACTTCCGCGTTGTCGCCTGTCTTTGCCGCCCTGGTAACCGGGAGTCGGGCCGAAATTATCTCCGTGGTGCCTTCACTTTTCCGGCCTTCTTGTAGTAAAGCTGTCGCTGTCTTTTCATGATAGACAGATTTTTGAAAAACCGGTTTCACAAAATGTGCGCAAGGTGGCTTGGTTACCCCCTACCAAAAGTGGTCACATCGGGATAGGCAAAAACCAATAAGCGCTGAAGGCTTCAGCGCTTATTGGTTTTTGCCTAGAGACACTCTGTCGTTTTTTGGAGGTTCGCGCCCCTGGAATTCTTGCAAGTCAGCGAAGCGCTGAAGCCTTCAGCGCTTCGTGTTGCCTAGAAACACTTTGGCGTTTTGCTGGGTTTTACGCCCCTGGAACTCTTGCGAGTCAGCGAAGCGCTGAAGCCTTCAGCGCTTCGTGTTGCCTAGAGACACTTTGGCGTTTTTCTGACTTTTACGCCCCTGGAACTCTTGCGACTCAACGAAGCGCTGAAGCCTTCAGCGCTTCGTGTTGCCTAGAGTCACGTCACATACGCGGCTGGGTTTTTTTTTCCCTTTTTCTTCCTTTTTCCGGGATTTTCGTGCCCCAGAGCATGCCTCTCTCCCTGGGATGCCTCCGACTGCTGCTCCATGCCCTCTCTCTCTCTCTCTCTCTCTCTCTCTCTCTCTCTCTCTCTCTCTCTCTCTCTCTCTCTCTCTCTCTCTCTCTCTCTCTCTCTCATCATCCCAGTTTAGGGCGCTTTTTCCGGGCATTAGCTCACGTAGCAACATCAGCACCATGGACAGCACCACGGACAGCGCCCTGGACGTCATTTACCAGGGAAAGGGGGCACATTTCCCGGATCTTTGACCTCCACCGCATCCCCTAGGCCCCTGCCAACACTGCCACAAGAGGGCCCGAAAAACGGATGGTGAGAAAGGGTAAATTCGGGCGTGGAAAGCACCCCCACTCTCATCTCACCCACACCCGGAAAACAGCACTTTTTCCGGGTGGGCCTCTTCCAGAGCATCCCTTGGGCTCCCCCCAACACTCCCACAAAATGACCCGAAAAAAAGAGGGTGGGAAAGGGTAAGTTCGGGCTGAAAAGCACCCAGACACACATCTCGCTCACGCCCGGAAAACAGCACTTTTTCCGGGTGACTCACCTCCAGAGCATCCCCTGGGCTCCCCCCAACACTCCCACAAAAGGGCCCGAAAAACGGATGGTGAGAAAGGGTAAATTCGGGCGTGGAAAGCACCCCCACTCTCATCTCACCCACACCCGGAAAACAGCACTTTTTCCGGGTGGGCCTCCTCCAGAGCAACCCCCTGGCACCCAGCAACACTCCCACAAAAGGACCCGAAAAAAAGAGGGTGAAAAAGGGTAAGTTTGGGCTGAAAAGCACCCAGACACACATCTCGCTCACGCCCGGAAAATGGCACTTTTTCCGGGTGACTCACATCCAGAGCATCCCCTGGGCTCCCAGCAACACTCCCACAAAAGGGCCCGAAAAACGGAGGGTGGGAAAGGGTAAATTCGGGCGTGGAAGGCACCCCCACTCTCATCCCTTCCACACCCGGAAAACGAGCACTTTTTCCGGGTGACTCACCTCCAGAGCATCCCCTGGGCTCCCCCCAACACTCCCACAAAAGGGCCCGAAAAACGGATGGTGAGAAAGGGTAAATTCGGGCGTGGAAAGCACCCCCACTCTCATCTCACCCACACCCGGAAAACAGCACTTTTTCCGGGTGGGCCTCCTCCAGAGCAACCCCCTGGCACCCAGCAACACTCCCACAAAAGGACCCGAAAAACGGAGGGTGGGAAAGGGTAAATTCGGGCGTGGAAAGCATCCCCACTCTCATCTCCTCCACACCCGGAAAAAGAGCACTTTTCCCGGGTGGGCCTCCTCCAGAGCATCCCCCTGGCACCCAGCAACACTGCCACAAAAGGGCCTGAAAAAAGAAGGGTGAGAAAGGCAAAGTCCGGGCTGAAGAGCACCCAGACACACATCTCGCTCACGCCCGGAAAAAAGCACTTTTTCCCCGGTAAAACACCTCCAGAGCATCCCCTGGGCTCCCCCCAACACTGACACAAAAGGGCTAGAAAAACAGAAGAGGAGAAAGGGTAAATTCGGGCGTGGAAAGCACCCCCACTCTCATCTCACCCACACCCGGAAAACAGCACTTTTTCCGGGTGGGCCTCCTCCAGAGCATCCCCCTGGCACCCAGCAACACTGCCACAAAAGGGCCTGAAAAAAGAAGGGTGAGAAAGGCAAAGTCCGGGCTGAAGAGCACCCAGACACACATCTCGCTCACGCCCGGAAAAAAGCACTTTTTCCGGATAAAACACCTCCACAGCATCCCCCTGGCACCCAGCAACACTGACACAAAACGGTCCGAAAAACAGAAGGGGAGAAAGGATAAATTCGGGTGTGGAAAGCACCCCCACTCTCATCTCATCCACACCCGGAAATAAGGCACCTATCCCGGCCACAGGACCTCCGCAGCATCCCCCTGGTCACCCTCCACCACCTCTGCTTAAAGCAGACCGAAATAGTGGGAGAAAGTGTGGGAAAAGCACTCCCACAGCACCAGCCTCATCCACTCATCCACACCCGGAAATCAGGCACCTTTCCCGGCCACAGGACCTCCGCAGCATCTCCCTGGTCACCCAGCATCACCTCTGCTTAAAGCAACCCGAAATAGTGGGAGAAAGTGTGTGAAAAGCACTCACACAGCACCAGCCTCATCCACTCATCCACACCCGGAAATCAGGCACCTTTCCTGGCCACAGGACCTCCGCAGCACCCCCCTGGTCACCCAGCATCACCTCTGCTTAAAGCAGACCGAAATAGTGGGAGAAAGTGTGAGAAAAGCACTCCCACAGCACCAGCCTCATCCACTCATCCACACCCGGAAATCAGGCACCTATCCCGGCCACAGGACCTCCGCAGCATCCCCCTGGTCACCCTCCATCACCTCTGCTTAAAGCAGACCGAAATAGTGGGAGAAAGTGTGTGAAAAGCACTCCCACAGCACCAGCCTCATCCACTCATCCACACCCGGAAATCAGGCACCTTTCCTGGCCACAGGACCTCCGCAGCACCCCCCTGGTCACCCAGCATCACCTCTGCTTAAAGCAGACCGAAATAGTGGGAGAAAGTGTGAGAAAAGCACTCCCACAGCACCAGCCTCATCCACTCATCCACACCCGGAAATAAGGCACCTATCCCGGCCACAGGACCTCCGCAGCATCCCCCTGGTCACCCTCCATCACCTCTGCTTAAAGCAGACCGAAATAGTGGGAGAAAGTGTGTGAAAAGCACTCCCACAGCACCAGCCTCATCCACTCATCCACACCCGGAAATCAGGCACCTTTCCTGGCCACAGGACCTCCGCAGCACCCCCCTGGTCACCCAGCATCACCTCTGCTTAAAGCAGACCGAAATAGTGGGAGAAAGTGTGAGAAAAGCACTCCCACAGCACCAGCCTCATCCACTCATCCACACCCGGAAATAAGGCACCTATCCCGGCCACAGGACCTCCGCAGCATCCCCCTGGTCACCCTCCATCACCTCTGCTTAAAGCAGACCGAAATAGTGGGAGAAAGTGTGTGAAAAGCACTCCCACAGCACCAGCCTCATCCACTCATCCACACCCGGAAATCAGGCACCTTTCCTGGCCACAGGACCTCCGCAGCACCCCCCTGGTCACCCAGCATCACCTCTGCTTAAAGCAGACCGAAATAGTGGGAGAAAGTGTGAGAAAAGCACTCCCACAGCACCAGCCTCATCCACTCATCCACACCCGGAAATAAGGCACCTTTCCCGGCCACAGGACCTCCGCAGCACCCCCCTAGTCACCCACCAACACCTCTGACTCAAGCTCCCACCAAAAACGGGGAAAAAATAAAAAATAGCCCTCCAAAAACACCCCCCCCCAACCGGACCCACCCCCACCCGGCCACCCCTCACCAAAAGCCCGCAGAGACACCTCCGGCAGCTACCCTTCTAACCCCGTCTCCAGGCGGTCCCGGGCCCCCACACTTAAGCACCCTCTCTGGGTTAAAACCAAAACTCCGACCGTTCAGGACGTTCATGCCCCTGGTAATTTAGTTTCGTGCCCCTGGTAGATGGGAGAGAAGCGCTAAAGCCTTCAACTAGCCGAGCTAGAGCCTCCAAAGCGGCCTCCACAACCACAATACAGGGCCTGGAGGTCAGTTTGCTGGTTTTTTTCTAAGTGTAATTCCAAACTGCAACTCTCACTTTGTCCACAGGATGGCGACATTGGACTGCAAGTGAGCTCCAAGCGGTTGAATGTAAATGATTTATCCGGCCTTATGACCCTAAAAACGGACACTTTTACACATATAAGCTGGATGAAATACATTTCACGTGGTCCTGGTCCTCTGAGCGAGTACCAGAGAGCTAGGCAGAGCCAGGCTATGTCCCTAGGCCGAGCTGGAGCCTCCAAAGCGGCCTCCACAACCACAATACAGGGCCTGGAGGTCAGTTTGCTGGTTTTTTTCTAAGTGTAATTCCAAACTGCAACTCTCACTTTGTCCACAGGATGGCGACATTGGACTGCAAGTGAGCTCCAAGCGGTTGAATGTAAATGATTTATCCGGCCTTATGACCCTAAAAACGGACACTTTTACACATATAAGCTGGATGAAATACATTTCACGTGGTCCTGGTCCTCTGAGCGAGTACCAGAGAGCTAGGCAGAGCCAGGCTATGTCCCTAGGCCGAGCTGGAGCCTCCAAAGCGGCCTCCACAACCACAATACAGGGCCTGGAGGTCAGTTTGCTGGTTTTTTTCTAAGTGTAATTCCAAACTGCAACTCTCACTTTGTCCACAGGATGGCGACATTGGACTGCAAGTGAGCTCCAAGCGGTTGAATGTAAATGATTTATCCGGCCTTATGACCCTAAAAACGGACACTTTTACACATATAAGCTGGATGAAATACATTTCACGTGGTCCTGGTCCTCTGAGCGAGTACCAGAGAGCTAGGCAGAGCCAGGCTATGTCCCTAGGCCGAGCTGGAGCCTCCAAAGCGGCCTCCACATCCACAATACAGGGCCTGGAGGTCAGTTTGCTGGTTTTTTTCTAAGTGTAATTCCAAACTGCAACTCTCACTTTGTCCACAGGATGGCGACATTGGACTGCAAGTGAGCTCCAAGCGGTTGAATGCAACTGATTTATCCGGCCTTATGACCCTAAAAACGGACACTTTAACACATATAAGCTGGATGAAATGCATTTCACGTGGTCCTGGTCCTCTGAGCGAGTACCAGAGAGCTAGGCAGAGCCAGGCTATGTCCCTAGGCCGAGCTGGAGCCTCCAAAGCGGCCTCCACATCCACAATACAGGGCCTGGAGGTCAGTTTGCTGGTTTTTTTCTAAGTGTAATTCCAAACTGCAACTCTCACTTTGTCCACAGGATGGCGACATTGGACTGCAAGTGAGCTCCAAGCGGTTGAATGTAAATGATTTATCCGGCCTTATGACCCTAAAAACGGACACTTTTACACATATAAGCTGGATGAAATACATTTCACGTGGTCCTGGTCCTCTGAGCGAGTACCAGAGAGCTAGGCAGA